>NW_026931742.1:40000-49773 GCF_032062105.1 Saccostrea cuccullata
TGTCTTCGAATGTTCTCGAAAACGGCTCAAGATATGAACTGGAGACTTGTTAGAGATGATAGACCATGAGTTATAGATGTGCAATTTGGCCTTCGTTTGCGTCGTCAGTACTTCCGGTCGCTACAGGAAGTGAATTCAAAATATGCACTTTTTCAACTTTTTTTGTTTTTCAATATTTTTCTTTGATATATTTAATATTAATGGAGACCCTACTGGAAAGGCCTAATATATAGTTTATTTTAGAATTGATCAATCCACACACTAGATATTCAGATTTAAAAATCTGAAGCGTGTCCAAGATGGCGGGGCGTCTCCGTGAACTCCGCCATTAAGCAAGTCGGGTTCTAAAAGGTCAGCTGAGCGTTTAGATGAACGAAACTTCTACCAAAAAGATTTATGAAATGTAAAGGATTATTTAGATTGCTACATCGCAATTACGTTGCATTGAGTATAGTTTTAATATGAGATTTCCTCAAACGTCTATTGAAATTGCTTTTGTCTGCATCTCAAAGTAGAATACAACATGACTACAAGTGGAAATACGATGACAACAATCTTTTGTTTTGCACCAGGGAAAACTTATCCTAAACCATGGTTATAAGAAATAGCTTTTCAAGAAACTTGCCTGACTCTATATTCACTATGTTTCTGAAGTATTACTTGACTTCTGTTTATTTTTCCACGCAGGCTTGTGACATATTAAATGAATAGAAAAGACAAAAATAAGAAAAACATTTTTTAAAAAGATTGTTTATTAAAGGTTATATAAATATTCTTGAAATAAATGCAAGTTATTGAACATAAATAGTATCACATTCCTTGACCGTCGGTGGGCGAGTGATTTTTTTTTTTTCAGTGAAACATTCCAGTCTTTTCATGAATGTGTAACTCATCTCCACTTTGGGGGAAACAGGATACAAAATTCGTGGAAAATCTTACCGTATTCACAGCTTTAGTGTTACTTGGCCGTATACGATATTATATTTGTATAATGTGATAAATATACTTTCTAACGCTCGAAATTCTGGTTTTAAGAACATACATTTCTAATTTTCATTGAAGCTATCAAATCCATCAAATAGATCAAATATTTCAAAGGAATAGCGATAAGAACTACTTGTGACGTTTGGCTTGAAATAATGTATCGTGACCCGACTTAAGTAGTAGACAAATGGTGACAGTAGTGCAGAAATATATAACATTGGCATGCCTGTATATGGAATTGCATGGAATAAAAAGTTGAATACATATCGAAAAAAGGAAAGAAAACAGTATCATCTGTTCATCACTAATAGATTATCTATCCTAAAAATTACTGTTAAAACTCAAGTAACAAATTCCGATGTGATCATCTTGAGCAAAGTTTAGCAAACTGGCTGTCATTTTACAATTCCAAACTGAATTTTTAAAAAAATGTAATGTATGTTGGAATCAAAAAACCAATCTTGCTATATTCGAATGTTAAATTTTAAGCGGGTTCCAAAAGGCGTAATGGGTACCGCAATGGATTTTCACGCTGGCGACCCGGGTTCGATCCCCCTTGTGTCAGATTTTTAAAATCTCTTTTCAAGTCTGATTTTACGTTGTTTTTTTCTGAATCGGACGGAAGACCTCTCGTTGCTCGCAACGAATTTCGTTTCTAGTTATTCTTCTTTTTCTTTACAATTTTTGTGCCGAAGATTTCTCGAAGATGGCTCGATCGATTTTGTTCAAATTTTCAGAGATTATGTGTTTCTATCTGAAGTTTGTGCCCCCCGCTCAATTTTGAAAAAATCACTTCCGGTAGGAAGTTATCGCCCTTTTACTGATTTTTAGAGGGTCTCCTTGTCCATGAGTAAACTCTAAAACGACATTAGCTAGAGAGCTGAAATTTTTAGCGATGATAGCCGACACATTGCTGAATTGCGCATTTGATTCAAAAATTTTCAGAAAGGTCCAAAATGGAAGCTCGGTAGGGGTCAAAATCTAGGACACGAATCATGGGTGAATTTTCGAGACATTTTGTGTCATATCTTTTAAAGTATAATTATTTTGTTAAGACATACTGAACAACATTTGTGGGGAATGACAAGATCTTTAATAAGACACAAAGACAAAAGTGCTGACTCATCACATTAAGGACAAAAAAGGGCCAAAAGTATTCATTTAATAACTGTCTAGCAATCAGTTTTTTGTTATATATTACTGAAGCAAAAATGTTTATCTCAACAATCTACAACTGTATATTATGATTTTAATGTCGTATATTACATGATTAGGGACCAAAAGGGGCCAGAATGCTACATCTTTGACGCTTTATATCTCGAAAGTGAGAAATATTTTGACATGTAATGTTGAACAAAAAATGTTCAAAATCATGTTCTGAACAATATGCAATCTTAAATTTTTCGCTAAACGTTCCCATTAGGGAGTTGAAGGGTTGGCCCCTAAATATTTCTTTTGCGAATAACTCGAAAATGAAAAAGAATCCCTGAATAGTTGTTGAACAAAAAGTGTTCAAAATCTTAGGAGCTTCAAGATGAAATCAAGAAAAAGGGGCTGGGCACTCAAATTAGGGGCCAAAAGGGCCTAAAAGTCTTTTTTCGATAACTCTTTAACAGTCAATATTTTGTTATAAATTACTGAAGCAAAAATATTCATCTCAACAATCTAGCACTGTATATTATGATTTTAATGTCGTAAATTACATAATTAGGGACCGAAAGGGGCCAAAATGCTAAAACTTCGACGCTTTATATCTCGAAAATGAGAAATATTTGGATAAGTAATATTGAACAAAAAATGTTCAAAATCATGTTCTAAACAATATGCAATCTTTAATTTTTCGCTAAACGTCCCCATTAGGGAGTTGAAGGGTTGGCCCCTTAATATTTCTTTTGCAAATAACTCGAAAACGAAAAAGAATCTCTAAATAGTTGTTGAACAAAAAGCGTTCAAAATTGTTAGAGCTTCAAGATGAAATCAAGAAAAAGGGACTGGACACTCAAATTAGGGGCCAAAAAGGGCTTTAAGTCTTTTTTCGATAACTCTTTAACAGTCAATAATTTGTTATACATTACTGAAGCAAAAATGTTTATCTCAACAACCTAGCACTGTATATTATGAATTTAATGTCGTAAACTACATAATTAGGGGCCGAAAGGGGCCAAAATGCTAAAACTTCAACGCTCTTTATCTCGAAAGTTAGAAATATTTTGACAAGTAATATTGAACAAAAGATGTTCAAAATCATGTTTTAAACAATATGCAATCTTTCATTTTTCTCTAAACGTCCCCGTAAGGGAGTTGAAGGGTTGGCCCCTAAATATTTTTTTTTGCAAAATAACTCGAAAACGAAAAAGAATCTCTGAATAGTTGTTGAACAAAAAGTGTTCAAAATCTTAGGAGCTTCAAGAGGAAATCAAGAAAAAGGGGCTGGGCATTCAAATTAGGGGCCAAAAAGGCCTAAAATTCTTAAATCGATAACTCTTTAACAGTCAATATTTTATTATACATTACTGAAGTTAAAATGTTTATTTCAACAATCTTCAACTGTATATTATGATTTTAATGTCATATATAACATAATTAGGGGCCACAAGGGGCCCGAATGCTAAAACTTTGACGCTTTATATCTCGAAAATGAGAAATAATTTCACAAGTAATATTGAACAAAAGATGTTCAAAATCATGTTCTGAACAATATGCAACCTTTCATTTTTTCGCTAAACGTCCCCATTAGGGAGTTGAAGGGTTGGCCCCTAAATATTTCTTTTGCAGATAACTCGAAAACTAAAAAGAATCTCTGAATGGTTGTTTAACAAATAGTGTTCAAAATTCTAAGAGCTTCAAGATGAAATCCAGAAAAAGGGGCTTGGGGCCAAGTGAGGAAAAAATTCTTAAATCGATAACTCTTTAGCAGTTAATATTTTGTAATATATTACTAAGGCAAAGATGTTTATCTCAAGCATTTACAACTATATATCATGATTTTTATGTCGTATGGTACGTAATTAGGGGCCAAAAGGGGCCAGAATGCTAAATCTTCTACGCTTTAAATCTCGAAAATGAGAAATATTTTGATAAGTAATATTGAACAAAAGATTTCAAAATCATGCTCTGAACAATATGCAACCTTTATTTTTTGCTAAACGTCCCCATTAAGGAGTTAAAGGGCTGGCCCTTAAATATTTCTTATGCGAATAACTCAAAAACGAAAAAGAATCTCTGAATAGTTGTTGAACAAATAGTCATCAAAATCATGAGAGCTTTCAGATGATATGAAGAAAAAAGGGCTGATCCCTAAAGTTTGGGGCCGTGAGGGGCCAAAATTCGATTTTTTAAAAGTCTTTAATGTTCAAGATCATTTTACAGATTGTGGAAAATCATTATTTTAGAATGAAAATCTCAATCAAAATCTTATCTCATCTCATCAAGAATCGGACGGAAGACCAACTCGTTGCTCGCAACGAGATCGTATCTAGTTAAGGTCTTCCGTTTCCAACGGAAGACCTTTCTGTTATTCTTAGGTTTCTTTTCCACAGTTTTTTTCTTTTTTTCTTACCGATTTTGTGCACGCGAGTTCTCAGAAACGGCTCGCTCGATTTTCATGAAACTTTCAGGGCTGATGGAACATTTGAAAATCTAGAAATACATTTTTTTGTTTTGATGACGTCACTTCCGGTTCCGAGATTTTTGATTTTTAGTGAATTTTAGAGGGTTAGTTTGTCCGCGAGTTTTCTCGAAAACGGCTTAAGATAGAAACTTGAGATTTTCAGTGATAATAGAGCAATAAATGTAGTTGTGCGGAACGTATTTCATATTCACTGAAATTGCTGTGTACGGAAGCTCGTTATGGCCAAAAAATAGTCCTATCGCGAATTTCAAAAATTTTGACACCTTTTCAACGATAACTTTTTACCTAGAAATATTTTGTTAAAGCATGTAGAACAAAAGAAGTGTAGAATTTGAAGATCTTTGAAATGACGTCTCGAAAAAAGGACTGGCCCCTAAAATTAAGGGCCTGGAGGGGCCAAAAGCTTTTCCTTCATATCTCAAAAAGTAATGAGAATTTGTAATACGTCAAAGAAGCAAAGTTGTTCAAAATGTCAAGCTTAATCTACTGGAGTCGTCAAAATACGTCCGTTGTCGTCACTTCCGGCCAAACCGGAAGTAGTCGAAAACGCGTATTTTTGCCGTTCTTGACAAGTTTTTGGGTAACATATGACTGTGGGAGCTAAAAAATTAATTTTCCGTCCGTCGTCGTTACTTCCGGTCAAACCAGAAGTAGTAAAAATAGCTTATTTTTGCATAAATTAACTTAGCTTTAGAGGATTTAAAGCATTTTTGGGCGTTAATTCTCATTTTTGTTAAAAATGAAAGCTACTTCCGGTCAAACTGGACGGAAGACCTACTCGTTGCTTTGCAACGAGCTTTGCTCTAGTTATTATTGTTTTTTCTTACCGATTTTGTACGCACGATTTCTCGAGAACGGCTCGGTCGATTTTCATGAAACTTTCAGGTCTGATAGAACATCAAAGAATCTAGATATATATATTTTTTTTTGATGACGTCACTTCCGGTTCGGAGTTTTCTGCGATTAAGTGATTTTTAGAGGGTCACTTTGTCCGGCAGTTTTCTCAAAAAGCACTTAACACAGAAGCTTGAAATTTTCAGTGATGCTAGAGCAACTTTTGGAGAAGTGCACTAAGTATATCACAACTACCGGAAGTACGAAGCGCCGACGCTCGCTATGGCCCGAAAATAGTCCTATCAAGAATTTCAAAATTTTAAGCACCTTTTCAACGATAACTTTTTACCTAGAAATATTTTGTTAAAACATGTAGAACAAAAAAGGTGTAGAATTTCAAGTTTTTTCAAATGACATCTCGAAAAAAGGGCTGGCCCCTTAAATCAGGGGCCTGGAGGGGCCGAAAGTTTTTCCTTCATATCTCAAAAAGTATTGAGAATTTGTGATACGTCAAAGAAGCAAAGTTGTTCAAAATGTCAAGCTTAATCTTTTGAAGTCGTCAAAATACGTCCGTTGTCGTCACTTCCGGTCAAACCGGAAGTAGTTAGAAAACGCGTATTTTTGCAATTCTTGACAACTTTTTGGGTAACGCAAATGAATACAATAATGCTTTCTTCTCTTACCAGTTTTTTGCTTTGATAATAAGCCTGAATTTGAAAATAAGCCGGTCTTGAAAATAAGCCCCCACTTTCTTACCAAAACTTAAAATAAGCCGCGGCTTATTTTCAAGATTTTAGGGTATGTCACTGGAAGCCTTAAACGAAATTTTCCGTCCGTCGTCGTCACTTCCGGTTAAACCGGAAATAGCAACAAATGGCTTATTTTTGCATTAATAAGCATAGCTTTGGAGGATTCAAGCCTTTTTCGGTGTTATTTGTCATTTTTTGTTAAAATGAAAGCTACTTCCGGTCAAACAGGACGGAAGACCTACTCGTTGCTTTGCAACGAGCTTTGCTCTAGTTATTATTATTTTTCTTCCTGGGAAAATTTTGTCCGCGAGTGATCTTGTAAACTACACATTCGACTTAGGTGAAACCTTTTTAGGGTAAGTAGGCATGTTATGTAGATTTGCGGAATCAAGGTCATTTTGCGCGCACGTGCTTGCAAGAGCGCGCACGTGCAAAACTTGAAATGTCCAATATATAATGGATATAACCGTAACTTTTCTATTTTAAGACGAAATGTTTTGAAACTCATAATGTAAGGATATATGAGTAGTATGCACAAGATGACATGGTCAAAATAGCAAGATCGCACGTGCAAGCACGTGCGCTTCGCTCTGATTGGCTGAAACTAAAGTCTCAATATCTTTCTTGTTTTTTGATAAAATCATTTGAAATTTTGAACATAGTCATACATTAGGGAGATCTACAGCCCGTAATAAAAGAAATATCATGAAAGCATGTGCATGCACGTGTGCTTGCAAGAACTCGCACGTGCAACACGAGAAATGTCCAATATAATTGATACAGACGTAACTATTTAAATTATTGATGATATGCTTTAAAACTCATATTAGAAGTATATATTAGAAGCATAGACAAGATGACATGGTCAAAAAAGCAAGATCTCACGCGCATGCATGTGCGCTTCGCTCTGATTGGCTGAAACTAAAGACTCAATATCTTTCTTGTTTTTTGACGAAATCCTTTGAAATTTTAAACATTGGCATGTATTAGGATATCCTACAATAAGATATATAGCAATTATCATGAAAACGCATGCATGCACGTGCGCTGCAATCTGATTGGCTTATGCTTTAAATAGCTATAATTCCCTTGGTTTTCAACCAAACAGGATGGGATTTGGAACATGGATAGATATAATGGACTTCTACATGAAGATATGGTCACCATGCACATGCATACACGTGCATGTACGTGCGCTGCAATCTGATTGGCTGAAACTTTGAACAGCTATAACTCCCTTGGTTTTCAACCAAACGGGGTGGGATTTAGAACATAGATAGATGTAATGGACTTCTACAAGAAAGTATGGTCGCCATGCTCATGTGAGCACGTGCGTGCACTTGAAATGAGTAAAATCAAAAATACAATTGAATTAGCGTATTTTTTAATACTTTTGGATTAAATACTTTGATATTTAGTATATTAAAATCTACAGATTGTGAAGACAAGATTATATGGTCATTGAGCACGTGCATTCACATGCGCACGCGTGCAATGCTAAAATTTGAATGAAATTGGTACACTTCTGGGTAAACGATGTTAAAGTCTCAAATGCATAGAGTTTCTCTTATTTAATGAAGCTTATAGGGAATATGGCACCAAAAGGGAGTTGGGGAGCGTTTGGGGAACATCTGTAACGGTCCCCGTTACAATTAGCACTAGTTGATTACATTTTAACGAACCAAGAGTTGTATACAAGTCATTTTTAAGCAAACATCATGCAACATCAATATTTGTATCATTTAAATGATTAAGGTAGGATTCTTCTCACACAAAACTGAATTTCTTGTATTTAAAAATTAACGAAATTTTCACAGAATCAAGAAGAATACAATATTACTAAGTAATGGTTTCAGTTAGATTAGGTTTAACCATTTGTATTAGAATCAAGGTCAGGTCAAGGTCATTACCTTTTCCATGGTCATTAAGAATGAAAATAACTGCATCGAATCATCAGATAGAGTCTTCTATTCAAAAAGATTAAATGTTTTTCTTTTTGTATAAAAAGATATTACCATGTAGGGTCTAAGCCTATAAGATGATATTACTAAACTGACACAAATAGTTTAACACAAATGGATTTTGGCTAATCCGAATTTTCTCTATTTTTCTTAATTTTTTAAAGGATATTTAAGTTATTTTTATATGCGCCATATATTTAAATTTTTCTTATTTTCACATATGGTAAAAAGAAGTCATATTTAGATACAAAATGATGCAAAAACAAAAAGTTTTGACCGTTTAGTAAGAGAGGTAAAACACTTTCAATGGATTTTTGGCTCATATCTGTACTTAGATTGGAAGCTTTCAAAGCTAACAGAATTGTAGTTTGTTTGAAAATTGATATATTTTAAAACGTAAGTTCTTTATAATTAATTTAGCTAACATTTGAAAAATTCTTCTAGTCTTTGATTGTGTAAAAATTATAACCAAATTAGTTGTTCGAAAATAATTTTGAGAGGCAGAAAAGAAGATATTTTCATACGCCACCATTCTGCCAAGAATATAGTCCCTGCTAGTTTTCGAACAAAATTTACCATTTCTATTTAAATTGTGCAGTTGTAATGAGGAAAGAGAAATATGGTCTTTTAAATCTATAAGACATATACGCAAATATACATTGAACATTTCATCTACTGTAAATCACTTTTTATTCGCAAGAACTTTATTTTCGCGTAATTACGCGAGACAGTGATCTCGCAAAAATTTCATTCTCGCGCATAATAGTATTCCTTAATATTATATAAAGCAATAACAAAAATTCGTTAAATTTTTGTTTCGCTAATAAAGAGTCTATGACTATATTGCGAAAATAAGGTGTCGCGAAAATATAGTGATTTACAGTATTCAGAAATCAGAGAAGAATCCTACTTTAAATCTTTAGTCTTCTGATAATTCTTGATGGCAAAATGTATATTTTCCGACTTGACTGGCCAATTCGGACATCTGCTCATCAATATCATCGCCTTTGGACATTATTCCTGGAGGTAAATAGAAGTAGCCCTACATTCATGGTGAAAATAAAATTAGCTCACATTTATATGATAGTATTTTCTCAATGTCCTAAGTAATTGTTTTATTATCTAGGGGTTTTAAATAAGGATCTGTGTAAGAGGTTCAATCTTTTTTATGTTCCTAAAATTGTGGCCTGTGAGTTTCACCTAAAAACTAAATTATAATTAAGATTGACAGAAACTTTTTTTCTTAGCAATTTCCTAGATAGAGCCACAATTTATACATATTTAAAGTATAGCCCCTTTTAAATAGAGTATTCAGTTGCAAACTGTTCAAATTATTTTATAGTGCTTAGTACGTGCAAGCTAGCAGTCAAACCTCTTATAACAGGCACTTAAACTTAATACATGAATTTAATTTATATGTACAAGTGTAACGCATACTTTCCTTTTTGCAAACGAAAAGGTATGGCAAGAATTACTTCTGATATTCTGATTCACTTCAGTCAAGCTGAATCATATTTTAGGTTTTATTTTATTTGTTTTTATTTGTTTTTTTGATATTTTTTTCATTATATGTATAACAAGAAAAGGATCAACTAAGTTGTGAAAACTTATTCA
>NW_026931743.1:0-50085 GCF_032062105.1 Saccostrea cuccullata
GCTCTAATACGATATTTCGATACCAAAATTTCTTGCTTTCTTTAGTATGTGGAATTTATTTTAATTTTATTTAGATTTAATATTGTTGGGATGAATCTCGAAAATAGCGATTTTTCCTGTCAAATAAATTTCCACGCTCTATCTCAGTGACACCGTTTTTTTTTTCCCTGAGATGCATGTTTCAAGTTTAATTTATGCTGGTAACTATGAATTCAATTCAAATAGAAATGATTATTAAATCTTACCTATGAGTTTACCATGTCTGTCAAAACGAACGCGGCCTTTTTCAAATACATAAATTGCTACGCAACCTCAAATGCATGTATCCCCGTTAATAGCAATATCATAATTTTAATCAGACAATATCCCTTACATATTAACTCGAAAACAATCTCATTCCAACTCACATATACACCCAGGAGCTTGTCAGAAGTTTATTAAGTGGATCTCTTTGACTGATCAATGAATCAGTGAATATCGGCGAAATCTACATATTTTTTCTGTATTAAATTTAATTGTTGCTGAGTATTAAAATTAATTAAAGCTTGTATTGGCCATTTCTTCGATTGTTGTTAATATCACTCGATTCTCCTGCTCTAATACGATATTTCGATACCAAAATTTCTTGCTTTCTTTAGTATGTGGAATTTATTTTAATTTTATTTAGATTTAATATTGTTGGGATGAATCTCGAAAATAGCGATTTTTCCTGTCAAATAAATTTCCACGCTCTATCTCAGTGACACCGTTTTTTTTTTCCCTGAGATGCATGTTTCAAGTTTAATTTATGCTGGTAACTATGAATTCAATTCAAATAGAAATGATTATTAAATCTTACCTATGAGTTTACCATGTCTGTCAAAACGAACGCGGCCTTTTTCAAATACATAAATTGCTACGCAACCTCAAATGCATGTATCCCCGTTAATAGCAATATCATAATTTTAATCAGACAATATCCCTTACATATTAACTCGAAAACAATCTCATTCCAACTCACATATACACCCAGGAGCTTGTCAGAAGTTTATTAAGTGGATCTCTTTGACTGATCAATGAATCAGTGAATATCGGCGAAATCTACATATTTTTTCTGTATTAAATTTAATTGTTGCTGAGTATTAAAATTAATTAAAGCTTGTATTGGCCATTTCTTCGATTGTTGTTAATATCACTCGATTCTCCTGCTCTAATACGATATTTCGATACCAAAATTTCTTGCTTTCTTTAGTATGTGGAATTTATTTTAATTTTATTTAGATTTAATATTGTTGGGATGAATCTCGAAAATAGCGATTTTTCCTGTCAAATAAATTTCCACGCTCTATCTCAGTGACACCGTTTTTTTTTTCCCTGAGATGCATGTTTCAAGTTTAATTTATGCTGGTAACTATGAATTCAATTCAAATAGAAATGATTATTAAATCTTACCTATGAGTTTACCATGTCTGTCAAAACGAACGCGGCCTTTTTCAAATACATAAATTGCTACGCAACCTCAAATGCATGTATCCCCGTTAATAGCAATATCATAATTTTAATCAGACAATATCCCTTACATATTAACTCGAAAACAATCTCATTCCAACTCACATATACACCCAGGAGCTTGTCAGAAGTTTATTAAGTGGATCTCTTTGACTGATCAATGAATCAGTGAATATCGGCGAAATCTACATATTTTTTCTGTATTAAATTTAATTGTTGCTGAGTATTAAAATTAATTAAAGCTTGTATTGAATATCACTCGATTCTCCTGCTCTAATACGATATTTCGATACCAAAATTTCTTGCTTTCTTTAGTATGTGGAATTTATTTTAATTTTATTTAGATTTAATATTGTTGGGATGAATCTCGAAAATAGCGATTTTTCCTGTCAAATAAATTTCCACGCTCTATCTCAGTGACACCGTTTTTTTTTTCCCTGAGATGCATGTTTCAAGTTTAATTTATGCTGGTAACTATGAATTCAATTCAAATAGAAATGATTATTAAATCTACCTATGAGTTTACCATGTCTGTCAAAACGAACGCGGCCTTTTTCAAATACATAAATTGCTACGCAACCTCAAATGCATGTATCCCCGTTAATAGCAATATCATAATTTTAATCAGACAATATCCCTTACATATTAACTCGAAAACAATCTCATTCCAACTCACATATACACCCAGGAGCTTGTCAGAAGTTTATTAAGTGGATCTCTTTGACTGATCAATGAATCAGTGAATATCGGCGAAATCTACATATTTTTTCTGTATTAAATTTAATTGTTGCTGAGTATTAAAATTAATTAAAGCTTGTATTGGCCATTTCTTCGATTGTTGTTAATATCACTCGATTCTCCTGCTCTAATACGATATTTCGATACCAAAATTTCTTGCTTTCTTTAGTATGTGGAATTTATTTTAATTTTATTTAGATTTAATATTGTTGGGATGAATCTCGAAAATAGCGATTTTTCCTGTCAAATAAATTTCCACGCTCTATCTCAGTGACACCGTTTTTTTTTTCCCTGAGATGCATGTTTCAAGTTTAATTTATGCTGGTAACTATGAATTCAATTCAAATAGAAATGATTATTAAATCTTACCTATGAGTTTACCATGTCTGTCAAAACGAACGCGGCCTTTTTCAAATACATAAATTGCTACGCAACCTCAAATGCATGTATCCCCGTTAATAGCAATATCATAATTTTAATCAGACAATATCCCTTACATATTAACTCGAAAACAATCTCATTCCAACTCACATATACACCCAGGAGCTTGTCAGAAGTTTATTAAGTGGATCTCTTTGACTGATCAATGAATCAGTGAATATCGGCGAAATCTACATATTTTTTCTGTATTAAATTTAATTGTTGCTGAGTATTAAAATTAATTAAAGCTTGTATTGAATATCACTCGATTCTCCTGCTCTAATACGATATTTCGATACCAAAATTTCTTGCTTTCTTTAGTATGTGGAATTTATTTTAATTTTATTTAGATTTAATATTGTTGGGATGAATCTCGAAAATAGCGATTTTTCCTGTCAAATAAATTTCCACGCTCTATCTCAGTGACACCGTTTTTTTTTTCCCTGAGATGCATGTTTCAAGTTTAATTTATGCTGGTAACTATGAATTCAATTCAAATAGAAATGATTATTAAATCTTACCTATGAGTTTACCATGTCTGTCAAAACGAACGCGGCCTTTTTCAAATACATAAATTGCTACGCAACCTCAAATGCATGTATCCCCGTTAATAGCAATATCATAATTTTAATCAGACAATATCCCTTACATATTAACTCGAAAACAATCTCATTCCAACTCACATATACACCCAGGAGCTTGTCAGAAGTTTATTAAGTGGATCTCTTTGACTGATCAATGAATCAGTGAATATCGGCGAAATCTACATATTTTTTCTGTATTAAATTTAATTGTTGCTGAGTATTAAAATTAATTAAAGCTTGTATTGGCCATTTCTTCGATTGTTGTTAATATCACTCGATTCTCCTGCTCTAATACGATATTTCGATACCAAAATTTCTTGCTTTCTTTAGTATGTGGAATTTATTTTAATTTTATTTAGATTTAATATTGTTGGGATGAATCTCGAAAATAGCGATTTTTCCTGTCAAATAAATTTCCACGCTCTATCTCAGTGACACCGTTTTTTTTTTCCCTGAGATGCATGTTTCAAGTTTAATTTATGCTGGTAACTATGAATTCAATTCAAATAGAAATGATTATTAAATCTTACCTATGAGTTTACCATGTCTGTCAAAACGAACGCGGCCTTTTTCAAATACATAAATTGCTACGCAACCTCAAATGCATGTATCCCCGTTAATAGCAATATCATAATTTTAATCAGACAATATCCCTTACATATTAACTCGAAAACAATCTCATTCCAACTCACATATACACCCAGGAGCTTGTCAGAAGTTTATTAAGTGGATCTCTTTGACTGATCAATGAATCAGTGAATATCGGCGAAATCTACATATTTTTTCTGTATTAAATTTAATTGTTGCTGAGTATTAAAATTAATTAAAGCTTGTATTGGCCATTTCTTCGATTGTTGTTAATATCACTCGATTCTCCTGCTCTAATACGATATTTCGATACCAAAATTTCTTGCTTTCTTTAGTATGTGGAATTTATTTTAATTTTATTTAGATTTAATATTGTTGGGATGAATCTCGAAAATAGCGATTTTTCCTGTCAAATAAATTTCCACGCTCTATCTCAGTGACACCGTTTTTTTTTTCCCTGAGATGCATGTTTCAAGTTTAATTTATGCTGGTAACTATGAATTCAATTCAAATAGAAATGATTATTAAATCTTACCTATGAGTTTACCATGTCTGTCAAAACGAACGCGGCCTTTTTCAAATACATAAATTGCTACGCAACCTCAAATGCATGTATCCCCGTTAATAGCAATATCATAATTTTAATCAGACAATATCCCTTACATATTAACTCGAAAACAATCTCATTCCAACTCACATATACACCCAGGAGCTTGTCAGAAGTTTATTAAGTGGATCTCTTTGACTGATTGAATCAGTGAATATCGGCGAAATCTACATATTTTTTCTGTATTAAATTTAATTGTTGCTGAGTATTAAAATTAATTAAAGCTTGTATTGGCCATTTCTTCGATTGTTGTTAATATCACTCGATTCTCCTGCTCTAATACGATATTTCGATACCAAAATTTCTTGCTTTCTTTAGTATGTGGAATTTATTTTAATTTTATTTAGATTTAATATTGTTGGGATGAATCTCGAAAATAGCGATTTTTCCTGTCAAATAAATTTCCACGCTCTATCTCAGTGACACCGTTTTTTTTTTCCCTGAGATGCATGTTTCAAGTTTAATTTATGCTGGTAACTATGAATTCAATTCAAATAGAAATGATTATTAAATCTTACCTATGAGTTTACCATGTCTGTCAAAACGAACGCGGCCTTTTTCAAATACATAAATTGCTACGCAACCTCAAATGCATGTATCCCCGTTAATAGCAATATCATAATTTTAATCAGACAATATCCCTTACATATTAACTCGAAAACAATCTCATTCCAACTCACATATACACCCAGGAGCTTGTCAGAAGTTTATTAAGTGGATCTCTTTGACTGATCAATGAATCAGTGAATATCGGCGAAATCTACATATTTTTTCTGTATTAAATTTAATATTTTTTCTGTATTAAATTTAATCAAATGTTGCTGAGTATTAAAATTAATTAAAGCTTGTATTGGCCATTTCTTCGATTGTTGTTAATATCACTCGATTCTCCTGCTCTAATACGATATTTCGATACCAAAATTTCTTGCTTTCTTTAGTATGTGGAATTTATTTTAATTTTATTTAGATTTAATATTGTTGGGATGAATCTCGAAAATAGCGATTTTTCCTGTCAAATAAATTTCCACGCTCTATCTCAGTGACACCGTTTTTTTTTTCCCTGAGATGCATGTTTCAAGTTTAATTTATGCTGGTAACTATGAATTCAATTCAAATAGAAATGATTATTAAATCTTACCTATGAGTTTACCATGTCTGTCAAAACGAACGCGGCCTTTTTCAAATACATAAATTGCTACGCAACCTCAAATGCATGTATCCCCGTTAATAGCAATATCATAATTTTAATCAGACAATATCCCTTACATATTAACTCGAAAACAATCTCATTCCAACTCACATATACACCCAGGAGCTTGTCAGAAGTTTATTAAGTGGATCTCTTTGACTGATCAATGAATCAGTGAATATCGGCGAAATCTACATATTTTTTCTGTATTAAATTTAATTGTTGCTGAGTATTAAAATTAATTAAAGCTTGTATTGGCCATTTCTTCGATTGTTGTTAATATCACTCGATTCTCCTGCTCTAATACGATATTTCGATACCAAAATTTCTTGCTTTCTTTAGTATGTGGAATTTATTTTAATTTTATTTAGATTTAATATTGTTGGGATGAATCTCGAAAATAGCGATTTTTCCTGTCAAATAAATTTCCACGCTCTATCTCAGTGACACCGTTTTTTTTTTCCCTGAGATGCATGTTTCAAGTTTAATTTATGCTGGTAACTATGAATTCAATTCAAATAGAAATGATTATTAAATCTTACCTATGAGTTTACCATGTCTGTCAAAACGAACGCGGCCTTTTTCAAATACATAAATTGCTACGCAACCTCAAATGCATGTATCCCCGTTAATAGCAATATCATAATTTTAATCAGACAATATCCCTTACATATTAACTCGAAAACAATCTCATTCCAACTCACATATACACCCAGGAGCTTGTCAGAAGTTTATTAAGTGGATCTCTTTGACTGATCAATGAATCAGTGAATATCGGCGAAATCTACATATTTTTTCTGTATTAAATTTAATTGTTGCTGAGTATTAAAATTAATTAAAGCTTGTATTGAATATCACTCGATTCTCCTGCTCTAATACGATATTTCGATACCAAAATTTCTTGCTTTCTTTAGTATGTGGAATTTATTTTAATTTTATTTAGATTTAATATTGTTGGGATGAATCTCGAAAATAGCGATTTTTCCTGTCAAATAAATTTCCACGCTCTATCTCAGTGACACCGTTTTTTTTTTCCCTGAGATGCATGTTTCAAGTTTAATTTATGCTGGTAACTATGAATTCAATTCAAATAGAAATGATTATTAAATCTTACCTATGAGTTTACCATGTCTGTCAAAACGAACGCGGCCTTTTTCAAATACATAAATTGCTACGCAACCTCAAATGCATGTATCCCCGTTAATAGCAATATCATAATTTTAATCAGACAATATCCCTTACATATTAACTCGAAAACAATCTCATTCCAACTCACATATACACCCAGGAGCTTGTCAGAAGTTTATTAAGTGGATCTCTTTGACTGATCAATGAATCAGTGAATATCGGCGAAATCTACATATTTTTTCTGTATTAAATTTAATTGTTGCTGAGTATTAAAATTAATTAAAGCTTGTATTGGCCATTTCTTCGATTGTTGTTAATATCACTCGATTCTCCTGCTCTAATACGATATTTCGATACCAAAATTTCTTGCTTTCTTTAGTATGTGGAATTTATTTTAATTTTATTTAGATTTAATATTGTTGGGATGAATCTCGAAAATAGCGATTTTTCCTGTCAAATAAATTTCCACGCTCTATCTCAGTGACACCGTTTTTTTTTTCCCTGAGATGCATGTTTCAAGTTTAATTTATGCTGGTAACTATGAATTCAATTCAAATAGAAATGATTATTAAATCTTACCTATGAGTTTACCATGTCTGTCAAAACGAACGCGGCCTTTTTCAAATACATAAATTGCTACGCAACCTCAAATGCATGTATCCCCGTTAATAGCAATATCATAATTTTAATCAGACAATATCCCTTACATATTAACTCGAAAACAATCTCATTCCAACTCACATATACACCCAGGAGCTTGTCAGAAGTTTATTAAGTGGATCTCTTTGACTGATCAATGAATCAGTGAATATCGGCGAAATCTACATATTTTTTCTGTATTAAATTTAATTGTTGCTGAGTATTAAAATTAATTAAAGCTTGTATTGAATATCACTCGATTCTCCTGCTCTAATACGATATTTCGATACCAAAATTTCTTGCTTTCTTTAGTATGTGGAATTTATTTTAATTTTATTTAGATTTAATATTGTTGGGATGAATCTCGAAAATAGCGATTTTTCCTGTCAAATAAATTTCCACGCTCTATCTCAGTGACACCGTTTTTTTTTTCCCTGAGATGCATGTTTCAAGTTTAATTTATGCTGGTAACTATGAATTCAATTCAAATAGAAATGATTATTAAATCTTACCTATGAGTTTACCATGTCTGTCAAAACGAACGCGGCCTTTTTCAAATACATAAATTGCTACGCAACCTCAAATGCATGTATCCCCGTTAATAGCAATATCATAATTTTAATCAGACAATATCCCTTACATATTAACTCGAAAACAATCTCATTCCAACTCACATATACACCCAGGAGCTTGTCAGAAGTTTATTAAGTGGATCTCTTTGACTGATCAATGAATCAGTGAATATCGGCGAAATCTACATATTTTTTCTGTATTAAATTTAATTGTTGCTGAGTATTAAAATTAATTAAAGCTTGTATTGGCCATTTCTTCGATTGTTGTTAATATCACTCGATTCTCCTGCTCTAATACGATATTTCGATACCAAAATTTCTTGCTTTCTTTAGTATGTGGAATTTATTTTAATTTTATTTAGATTTAATATTGTTGGGATGAATCTCGAAAATAGCGATTTTTCCTGTCAAATAAATTTCCACGCTCTATCTCAGTGACACCGTTTTTTTTTTCCCTGAGATGCATGTTTCAAGTTTAATTTATGCTGGTAACTATGAATTCAATTCAAATAGAAATGATTATTAAATCTTACCTATGAGTTTACCATGTCTGTCAAAACGAACGCGGCCTTTTTCAAATACATAAATTGCTACGCAACCTCAAATGCATGTATCCCCGTTAATAGCAATATCATAATTTTAATCAGACAATATCCCTTACATATTAA
Organism: Saccostrea cuccullata; assembly: GCF_032062105.1. NCBI lineage: Eukaryota > Metazoa > Mollusca > Bivalvia > Ostreida > Ostreidae > Saccostrea > Saccostrea cuccullata. Next base: position 8,622 of record NW_026931743.1, read on the forward strand.
CTCGAAAACAATCTCATTCCAACTCACATATACACCCAGGAGCTTGTCAGAAGTTTATTAAGTGGATCTCTTTGACTGATCAATGAATCAGTGAATATCGGCGAAATCTACATATTTTTTCTGTATTAAATTTAATTGTTGCTGAGTATTAAAATTAATTAAAGCCATTTCTTTGTATTGAATATCACTCGATTCTCCTGCTCTAATACGATATTTCGATACCAAAATTTCTTGCTTTCTTTAGTATGTGGAATTTATTTTAATTTTATTTAGATTTAATATTGTTGGGATGAATCTCGAAAATAGCGATTTTTCCTGTCAAATAAATTTCCACGCTCTATCTCAGTGACACCGTTTTTTTTTTCCCTGAGATGCATGTTTCAAGTTTAATTTATGCTGGTAACTATGAATTCAATTCAAATAGAAATGATTATTAAATCTTACCTATGAGTTTACCATGTCTGTCAAAACGAACGCGGCCTTTTTCAAATACATAAATTGCTACGCAACCTCAAATGCATGTATCCCCGTTAATAGCAATATCATAATTTTAATCAGACAATATCCCTTACATATTAACTCGAAAACAATCTCATTCCAACTCACATATACACCCAGGAGCTTGTCAGAAGTTTATTAAGTGGATCTCTTTGACTGATCAATGAATCAGTGAATATCGGCGAAATCTACATATTTTTTCTGTATTAAATTTAATTGTTGCTGAGTATTAAAATTAATTAAAGCTTGTATTGGCCATTTCTTCAAATAGAAATGATTGTTGTTAATATCACTCGATTCTCCTGCTCTAATACGATATTTCGATACCAAAATTTCTTGCTTTCTTTAGTATGTGGAATTTATTTTAATTTTATTTAGATTTAATATTGTTGGGATGAATCTCGAAAATAGCGATTTTTCCTGTCAAATAAATTTCCACGCTCTATCTCAGTGACACCGTTTTTTTTTTCCCTGAGATGCATGTTTCAAGTTTAATTTATGCTGGTAACTATGAATTCAATTCAAATAGAAATGATTATTAAATCTTACCTATGAGTTTACCATGTCTGTCAAAACGAACGCGGCCTTTTTCAAATACATAAATTGCTACGCAACCTCAAATGCATGTATCCCCGTTAATAGCAATATCATAATTTTAATCAGACAATATCCCTTACATATTAACTCGAAAACAATCTCATTCCAACTCACATATACACCCAGGAGCTTGTCAGAAGTTTATTAAGTGGATCTCTTTGACATAAGATTCATTGACCTTTGACCTTAAAATTCATGTAAAAGTCAAAGGTCAAGGTCATTTCAAAAATGGGCTCTTTTATATCTCTTTTGTCTTTTAACGTATACTTAATGTCTATGCATCGTTAATATGTACTCTTACAACTCTTTCAAAGAGTTCATTCTTGTCCCCTAACATTAACCCTTTTAAAAGTTATTGCCCCTTGGGCGAAAAACCTTGTTATCGCTACTTCTCCGAAACTGTACACTGTAAAGACACCAATCACTTATGTCTTAAGGGTCTCTAGGCCTAACTTCACTGTACAAGTGCAAAAGGATCTGATGACCTCTTATATAAGTTATTGCCCTTTAACTTCTTTGTACTTACTTTTAAATCTTATAACTTGAAAACTATAAGTTGTAGAAGCATGGGGTCAATTGCATTGTGACCCTTGACCTTGAAAATTTTTCAAGGTCAAAGGTCAGGGTCATTCAATTTTTTATTTTCATTTTTTCTATGCTTTAAGACAATTTTGGTTTCTTTTTCATGGAGTTAAATTTTAAGGAGTCATATATAAAAGATATTTGAAATTCAAGAAGGTGGAAAGACCACTTATTGTTCTGTGAACAATAAGTCTCCTAGTTCTATTTGTCACCTTAGCTTTTGAAACCATAAGACTTATTGAAAAACGTTTTAGTTCATGATACTGGATATTCAAAGTTATTCCGAAAAACGACCCTCTATGTTAGAACTTTGACCCCTTACGAAGTTATTGCCCCTTTCACTGTAAAGCTTGTTATCGCTACTTCTCAGAAACCGTAAACAGTAGATATACAAAACCTTCACCAATGTCTTCAACTAATTTAGGAGACTTTTCAATCTATTCATTGCTAAAGTTTTCTTTGACCCCTTCAATGAGTTACTGCCCCTGAAAGTTTATAAATTTTATTAAAAAAAATAAAAATTTTCAAAACGGGAAGTCGTAGAGACATGGGACCAACTGCATAAGATTCTTGACCTTCAAATTCATATCAAGGTCAAAGGTCAGGGTCATTCCAAATATGAGGAATAAATTTCTTTTAATAGCTCTTATGTCCTTAATCATATACTGTCTATCTTCTGTCTTTAATATGTACTTTTGAAACGCTTTTGAAGATTTCATTTTTGTCCCCTCAGATTGAACCTTTCAAAATTTATTGCCCCTTGTGCTAAAAACCTTGTTATCGCTACTCCTCCGAAATTGTAGACCGTAGAGACACCAAACCTTCACTAATGTCTAAAGGGTCTTCAGGCCTAACTTCACTGTATAAGTGCAAAAGGATTTGATGACCCCTTAAATGAGTAATTGCCCTTTAACTTCTTTGTACTTACTATAAACCTTATAACTTGAAAATTATAAGTTTTAGAAGCATGAAGTCAAATGCATTGTGATGCTTGACATTTGACCTTGAATATTTTCTCAAGGTCGTCAATTTTTTTTATTTTCATTTTTACTATATTTTAAGACAATTTTGGTTTCTTTTTCATGGAATTTAATTTGAAGGAGTCAGATAGAAAACAGATTTGAAATTCAAAGAAGGTGGAAAGACCTTTTATTGTTCTGTGAACAATAAGTCTCCTAGTTTATTTTATTTCTGACCTTAGCTTTTGAGACCTTAAGGTAAGGTTTGCGTCTCCCTCCAAATCATATTTTTTTAATCTACACACATGCTATATATCAATTTATTCAGGAAGATTAGCTTTATCATTTAATATGATTTTTACAAATTTCGCCCGTCACATTTTTTCAACAAAAGACACCAAATTTAACATATTTCATATTTCACCTCGAATATTATTCTCAATGAAAAAATTGATTTATTTTATAAATTATCAAACTTTAATAATAAAAATGACCTGAATTAATATAATTCATGTTTATATTATTAAAACTTTTAATTTTTCATTATCAAAAATGTGAAAAATTTGGGTAAAAAAGAAGATTTTTCAATTTTCCTTGATATAGTAAAACCGTTGCCATGGCAACAAAATATAAAATTCAACATTTTCCATATCTACCGATTCCACCAAAATCCATGAAGTTATTAATTTGATTATTTTCATTAAATTAAACTTAAAAAAATATGTATGTCCCCAATATTATTTCCATGGAAACAGGATCTATATTGTGGGTTCAGAACATAAAAATCAGGATCCGGTTGTATCAAAATTTAATGAATGATTAAAGCTTCATTAAACTGATTATTTTTAATGTGTCATTAAATTCCGTTGTATCAATGTTTTAATGAACGAATCGGTACATTAAACCTTCATTAAATTCCTCAATTTTAATGAAGGTAAGGGGGCTTCATTAAGTGGTCATTAAGTATGGCGACCTACTTTATGTTTTGCCCGCTTGGCAGAAAGAGAAGAATCTGTGCCTTTTGTGAACCTTTTTCACTGCACATTATGGACGAGGAAATTCGGAAATGATACCGTTTTAAAAAGAAAACAATGGACGGCCTGTCTAACCTTCAATATAGACAATAAGACATTCGGAATCACAAATACATCAACTACCTTGTCAACAAAATAATAGGTATAAAGATGCTTCTTTAAATCGAATCACAATAGAAATCCCAACTGTAATCCCAGTGAATCCAAAATACCTTCGTGTATATTTGTAAACTAAGTGACGTCATTTCTTTCGTCATCATCTATGTCGTTGTTAGGTCTTTGTTACAAAGGTAAACAGTAAAAGAATAGATATATAGCTCCTATTTTACGGGTATCAATAAAATCATGCATATGAATAATATACATGTATCAGAGATCTTATTCTATATATGTAATAGCAAGCCCCACCCCCTCCTCCCCCCTACACACACACATCTTTCAGCCTACCATCACGAAATATTTGCACAGATTTTCATTTTTTGCGTGTTAAAATTTTCTTACATGTAAATTTATTTTAAAATAAAAACTTTTACTCATTTTTGAAAAATATAACCACAAGCCTGATACTTCTACCTCTAAGTACATGTAACAACGAATTAAAAAATCGCTTCAGAGATATTTTAACGGTTAATTATTTTTTAATTCATTACAAAAGTCAAGATGTTATAAATTATTCATTGCATTGAGAAAGATATATTTTGAGTAGAATAAAAGAGCTTGTAACCTTCTTTACATATAATATCTTTAAAATACGAGTATAGGCTTTTATGTTATTTTTTTTTAAATCATGCCTACCAACCCAACATTTTATAAACATGTAATAGTATTTTTTTTTTCTTAGAGATCATAATTGAAAGATTCAGTTACATTGTAGTAAATGATGCCTCATCAAGCTATTATTTTATAAATAAACGTATTTTAAGTTATCTAAAAATTAACCTGTGTCTGCATCTAGAAAATTGTCGGAAAGACACTAATAAATTAATGCAAAAAAAAAAATGCAAAACATAATTACATGTACAATACACATATTAAATCTTTTTCACAAAAAGGTAAACGTGATTCCATTTTGCGCCGTGATACTCTCCCATATTTGATCCTTTTCTTAATTGTTTGTATTGAACAGTCTTGGTGACTTTGCTATTAATGATATTGATACTTTCTTCAGTTCGTATTGTTAGAACTAAGTTGAATTTTGCTAGAACCGCCTCCCATTATTATGATTATATCTACATGTACATTCGTTGAATGAGTTCATTGTTTGTGTGACTGAATTTAAGAATGAATTTATATTAAAGAATAGAACAACATACATGTAGGAGTAAATGAAAATAAAAAATAAAAAAAATCAAAGTGAAATGTAATAAGCATGGATATGAACAGCTTATTGAGACAAAAGAGTTATAGGTTATCAATCAGGTATAGCACATATAAGAATACATAAATAGGAAAAAGATGTGTCGACCCCAGATTTTAAAGAGAAAAAAATGGAAGAAGCGAGAGCCCCCCCCCCCCCCCCCGTGCCTGTATCACCAAATAATAGACAAGTAGTCTGTAGACAGAATAAGAATGAAAGCAAAATACGCAGACTTTTGGTTGTATTTCCCTTCCATAGCCCCCCCCCCCCCCCCCCCCGTTACATGTATTTATGATGTCGATATTTCTCTACGTAAGTTCGGTTAAAAGTTGAATTTCGCTAGAATTAATTTTCTTTCCCTGATTCCTATTACATTTGAATTGAATTCCGTCAGTAAATAAAAAGTTAGGCCTATATCCTTCAAGACACTCACAGACTAGATAATGATAGCATTTTGGATATGGATCCATCGTATATGAAGAATTAGACCAAATAATCAGCGAAAAGGAAATTGAAGATGCAATAGGTAAACTTAAGCTTAATAAGAGCTGTGGTGAGGACTATATCCTAAATGAGGTTTTTGTTAATTGTAAAACAATTCTATTACCACTTTTACACAGATTATTTAATAATATTTTTGAGAGCGGATGCTATCCGGAGTCCTGGTCAAAAGGGTTTATTGTCCCAGTGTACAAGAAAGGGAATGTTAATGATACAAATAATTATAGAGGAATAACTATTTTGAGCTGTTTCGGAAAGTTATTTACTACAATTCTTAATAATAGAATCTTACGGTGGGAGAAAACCTATGGTATTTTGTCTGATGCACAATTTGGTTTTAGAAAAGGGTTGTCAACTGTTGACGCAATATTTGTATTACAATCACTTGTTAACAAATACTTGAGCAAGAAAAAGCGTTTATACTGCTGTTTTATTGATTATCAGAAAGCTTTTGACTCTATAGATAGAATTAAACTGTGGAGGAAAATATTTCATATTGGTATTCAAGGGAAAATGTATAAAATAATTAAAGCATTGTATCAAAGTATAAAATGTTGTGTGAAATACAATGGTTTATTTAGTGAATATTTTACTAGTTATGCCGGACTAATGCAAGGCGAATCACTCTCCCCTTTACTGTTTTCATTATACGTTAATGATTTTGAGATGCAATTTATTAAGGAAAATTGTCAATGTATAGATGTACAAGAAATAAGTTTATTTCTCCTTATGTATGCAGATGATATGGTGATTATGTCTGAAAGCCCAGAGGGTTTACAACAATTGTTGAATTCATTATGTAATTATACTACTGTGTGGAATCTTAAAGTTAATATTCAGAAGACAAAAATAATTATTTTCAGAAATGGTGGTAAGATTAGAGAGAATGAGAAATGGATTTATGGTAACGATATAGCTGAAATTGTTAACGAGTGTAATTATCTTGGAATGTTATTTAATTACAATGGAAAATTTTTGAAAACTCAAAAACATGCCGCAGAGCAAGGTAGAAAAGCTTCATTTGCTATATCTAATTCATTAAAAGCACATGCATTCAATGTTGAAACGCAGTTATCGGTCTTTGATACTTACGTAAGTAGTGTACTTTTATATGCATCAAAGGTATGGGGATGGCATAAAGCTACTGATATCGAAAAAATCCACCTAACTTTTGTAAAAGAGTCTTAGGAGTGGGTCAGAAAACAGTTAATAATTTCATATATTGTGAATTAGGAAGATATCCACTAGCAGTAAAAATGAAATTAAAAATTTTTAAATATTGGCTCAAGTTAAGAGGGACTGATAATTGTATAATTAGGGCCTGTTATGAAGATATGGTTTTACGTAACGATAAGTGGATTAAGAAGAGTTGGAGAGACTAGGTTTGAGCTATTTATGGGAATCTAACATTGTTGATAATTGTACATATAAAATAATTGAACAAAGGATGACTGATATTTATAGACAAAATATTTTTTCATTTGTAACTTCATCTTCAAAAGGACAATTGTACCAATATGTTGTGAATGATTTTGTCTTACAAAGATATTTAACAAAACCTTTTGATGATAGATATAGGAGAATGCTTACCAAGATTAGATTATCAAACCACCAATTAAAAAATGAAACTGGTAGATATAATAATACACTTAGATCTCAAAGAATTTGCACACTTTGCGCCTGTAATGATATTGAAGATGAATTTCATTTCATATTAAAATGTCCATTTTATGAAAATTTGAGAAGTATGTACATTAAGAAATATTATTATGTAAAACCAAGTGTTTTTAAAGTTGTATGTTTAATGAGCAGCGAAAATGTTAAAGAATTGTCTAATTTGGGGAAATTTTTATATAAAGCTACTGCTCTACGAAAGTCGACTTTGTAACTACTATTGATATCTATATCCTTTGTGTATTTTTGTATATATAATATTTATTCTGTTTTCTTTATTGTGTTTATATGTTGTATATGTAAATCTGATGAGCCTTTGGCTTAAAGAATAAAGAAAGAATTCTAATAAGAATTCTGATTCCGTTCAATGACGTAATTTTTTAAAATTTTCACGTCATAATTAAATCGATTTCTATTCGGTTAATTAAAAAAAAACTACATTATTAATTAGAGCTTATTTATTATAGGTATTTTGTAAACAAAGGAAACGCCCAGGGATACGCCCCCGGAAGTATTAATGCATTGCATTGTGGGATATTCCCCTAATGTTAATAAATCTTTAATGAATTCTTAAATATTTAATGATTCATTAAGTAATAAGACTCTAATAAAGGTTTTGTAAAACACACTTTAATGCCTTCATTAACTAATGCATCATTAAGAATTTAACTATTCATTAGGCTTAATGATTCATTAAATTTAATGAACCGTTGATACAGCTGGGTCCAGGCTTTTTCTTTACTTTGAAAGACAACATCGATATCACTTTGTCATGGTGTACTCATCAGATTAAATATTATTTATGATATTGTTTTTAGGCATAAATTGGCCATAAATATTCAAAATAACACTCCTTCTGTGCTACATGATGGCATAAAAATTTATTCCATGGAAGAACTTTAGTATTTATGGCAATCTTTACATCTAAATATTCTGATGAAATAGTCCATGAATTATACTGCAACACCTTTAGAAGTTTTGTATACAAACATACTTCAGAACATTTTACAACTAAACCAATTAAAAGCCTAGTATGAATTTGACCTCATGCTGATTTAGTCATTCCAACATGTATTAATTTCTAGACATCTTTGAAGCAAAACGTTTGTATTCAGTTATGGCTGGTGACTTTGTCATTACACATGTATGCCATTCTTTGGATGAAATGTTGAAAGCATTGCATCCACGAAGCTGCTGTTTTTATTATAAAATGATTTTTTACTTCGAAAAGTGGAAATGCAATCTTTAAAGTAATGTTTGTTTGCCCTCTCTTGACTCAAGGTAAAACTATTGGGTTGGTAGGTGAGAAAATCTTCAACATATTTTTGAACGGGATAAGAGGAATAAAAAGAGAAAAAATTATGGCCCTGCATTGAAAAAAGTTTTGAGTCAGGCCATTTTAGTCAGTCATTCAGGAGAGACCGGCAACCAAACATTTTTTAAAAGATGGCCTAACCTATTTCTACATTTCATGGACATTAGATCAATCATTGGATTAGGTAATCTGAGAATGTAAATTGAAATGTCTGAAAGTAAGAACAAAATAAAGATGAATTCTAAGTGACATCAATTCATACTTGAATGAGTTTAGAGAAAAGGCAAATTCTGCAAAATGAGATAACATTGTCATAAATATTTGTCAAGAACGGGGGAAAATGCTACAGTGGCAGATATATCTCCTGCATATCCACGAAATAATAATGAAAATAAAACAAAATTTTCTACTTTTTAAAATCAAAATAAAGAAGAAAATTAAAAGATTATATAAATGTAAACAATTTTAAAATAAACTACATTTATTTATGAAAGATTTTAATTTTAGTAAAGTACTAAACTGGTCTTATCATTCCTACTAAATGAACATAAATCAACCTTACAACTTCCAAGAGTCGTGTTTAAAACTTTTTAACAATAGATATAATTATACATGTACACTGTAACTTTATATACAATACTCATCAGTTTTCAGATATACTGTTTGAGCATATTAGGTCCTGGTGAGAACAAAATTTAATGTATGAAAATATTAATCTTAATTGTTCATGTATTAATTTCCTTGCAACTTTACAAAACCTTTTAAGAAACTTGTTAAGTTTAGACAAAAGCAACCTTCAATTAATACCTATGATTTATGCATTCATTTTACTGAATACAAGTTCAAAGATAGATAAACAGAGCTGAGCATGTACTGCAATCATCAAGTACTCATTTTTTCTAAATATATGGAAAACAGAATGTAGATACTAGATTAGGATGTAAAAGCATTAAATTTTCTTCTCATATAATCTATAGACATATAAAAATTGCATTGGGTATAACAAGTCAGAAGTCTTCTCCAAATCTCCATTGATATCGCCATGTCTGGTTCAACACCTTAGGTTGATCCATTCAACTTTCTTTAATATTCTTGAGCTGATATAGGATGACCTCTTCCTTGATTGATATCTATATTTAAGGAAACACTGAAGTACTTTTTTTGGTTCTTATCTATTTCCAATGAATGACCAATAATCTGAAATCATATGTGTTAACATTTAAGGAACTTAAGGAGTAAACTCAATGAAATGAATAGATTTCCATTATAATTATTGAAGAATCAATATGTAACTAATGTAAAATTTACAGATTGAAGTAGTTAAATGCAAATGCTTGATAAAGAATGTTCTTTTCATGCACAATCTGTATCTCTTTTTTTATCAATTAGAAAATGAGATATTCATAAAAATAAAACTTCATTTACAGAAGGTAACTAGAACAGTTGAATGCATGTTCCAAGGTTACAAATATTAGGCCAAAAATGTAAGGATTTTATTTTTCATAATTTGTTGGATGACTGCTTTTTTATGGCAATGTTGGGATAATAGTCTTCTTCTTCTTCTTCACACCCTAACACCCTCGCACCGTTTATTCATCGTTTTCAAATCCGTAGTCCGTAGATCATTCATAATTTTCAGTCATAAAAGATAAATAAATAAAATGAAAAGTTAAATAATTACCTGATGAAAATACTATCAAAAATTCAAACTGTCAACATGATCATTGGACATGGTCAAATGCACCGTGACTTTTCTTCCCTGTTCGGACTGCATATAGCGTGACGCTTTACAGCATATTCTCTTGTCTTTTCCTTTTCTTTCCCATTGTCACTAAAAATTTTAGTTAAGTGGTGAAGTGAGAAACACACAATGTTCAATTATTTGCGTCTATGACTTTCTTCTGACTGGAATGACCGTGCATCTTGCCACGTTCCGTATTGAAAATAAACAAGTTATCCTTTATTGGTTCATCCACCGTACATCACGCTAAACTCGAAGGTTCTAAGATTCCTATGCTTTGAATTGTTATAGGATTTTCTCCTGAAAATTTCTTTTTTTTAGTCCTAACAGTAAGTGACAACAAACATCAAGTATGACAGATGAAATTCGTCACCGAGTGAATGCTTAGAATCGCTGGTTTAAATTCGCCTGTTTCAAACGCTTTGGTGATTCGTAAGAGTTATCTCCCTGTAAACGCAAACCTTACCTTAAGACTTATCGAAAAACTTTTTAGTTCATGATACTGGAAATTTTAAGTTATTCCGAAAAACGACCCCCTATGTTTGAACTTCGACCCCTTCTGCAGTTATTGCCCCTTTCACCATAAAGCTTGTTATCGCCTCTCCTTCGAAACCGTTAATCGTAGAGATATAAAACCTTCACCAATGTCTTTGACTAATTTTGGACACTTTTCAATCTTATCATTGTGATAGTTCTTTGACCACTTCAATGAATTATTGCCCCTTAAAGTTTATAAATTTCACAAAAAATAAAAAAAAATTGTCAAAACCAGAAGTTGTAGAGACATGAAACCAACTCCATAAGATGTATTGACCTTTAACCTTCAAATTTATATCAAGATCAAAGGTCAAGGTCATTCCAAATATGAGAAATAATTTCTTTCTATAGCTCTTATGTCCGTAAACATATACAGTCTATCTTTGTCTTTAATATGTACTCTTTAAACTCTTTCGAAGATTTCATTCTTGTCCCCTACGTTTGACCCTTTTAATAGTTATTGCCCCTTGTGCGAAAAACCTTGTTATCGCTACTCCTTTAGAACTGTAAATCGTAGAGACATGAAACCTTCACTAATGTCTTCAGGGTCTTTCGATACAACTTTAGAGTTTCAGTGCAAAGGATCTGATGACCCCTTATATAAGTTATCACCCCTTAATGTCTTTGTGCTAACTATAAAACCTCATATCCTCAAAACTATAAGTCGTAAAAGCATAGGGTTAATTGCATTCTGACTCTTGACCTTTGACCATGAAGATTTTTTCAAGGTCAAGGTCAAGGTCATTCCTAAATTTCAAAATATTAATTTCTATGCTTTTATCAACTTCTAGTTCTGTTTTCATGGTATTTAATTTTAAAGAGGTAAATATTAAACAAAATTGAAATTTAAAGAAATTGGAAAGACCTCTTATTGTTCTTTGAACAATAAGTCTCCTAGTTAGGTCTTTCCACCTTTCTGTGGTAAGACCTCTTGAAATGCTTCTGTTTCTTTTTATCTTATTTCTGACCTTAGCTTTTGAGACCGTAAGACTTATCGAAAAACTTTATAGTTCATCATATTGGATATTTAAAGTTATTTTTAAAAACGACCCCCTCTATTTAAACTTTGACCCCTTACGTAGTTATTGACCCTTTCACCATTAAGCTTGTTTTCGCTACTTCTTAGAAACCGTAAACCGTAGAAATACAATACCTTCACCAATGTCTTCAACTAATTTAGGAGACTTTTCAATCTATTCATTGCAAAAGTTTTCTTTAACCCCTTCAATGAATAACTGCCCCTGAAAGTTTATAAATTTTATAAATAATTTAAAATTTTCAAAACGAGAAGCCGTAGAGACACGAAACCAACTGCATAAAATTTATTGACCTCTGACCTTAAAATTCATTTCAAGGTCAAAGGTCAAGGTCATTCCAAATATGAGGAATAAATTTCTTTTAATAGTCCTTTAACATACACTATCTATCTACTGAGTTTAATATGTACTCCTAAAACTCTTTCGAAGATTTCATTCATGTTCCCTAAGTATGACCCTTTTAAAAGTTTTTGCCCCTTGTGCTAAAAACCTTGTTATCACTACTCCTTCGAAACCGTAAACCGTAGAGACACAAAACCTTCACTAACGTCTTCAGGGCCCCTAGGCACAATTTCAATCCATTCAGTGTGAAAGGATCTGATGACCCCTTATATGAGTTATTGCCCTTTAATGTATTTGCACTTTCTATTAAGCCTCATAACTTTATGATTATAAGAAGAACAGGCTGGGGTTCAATTACCATGTGACCCTTGACCTTTGACCTTTTATATTTTTACAAGGTCAAAGGTTAAGGTCATTTCAAAAAATTATGAAATCTTCATTTTTTTTTTATCTTCGAAGTCTTTTCTGTTTTTTTTTATGAAACTTTTATTTAAAAGAGTTAAATATGAAAAAATAAGGAATTTTAAAAAAGGTGGAAAGACCTCTAATTGTTCAAGAACAATTAGTCTACTAGTTAGGTCTTTCCACCTTTCTGTGGAAAGACCTCTTGAAATGCTTCTGTTTTTTATTTTATTTCTGACCTTAGCTTTTGAGACCGTAAGAGTTATCGAAAAACTATTTAGTTTATGATACTGGATATTTAAAGTTATTCCAAAAACGACCCCGTATGTTTTAACTTCGACTCCTTACGCAGTTATTGGCCCTTTCACCGTTAACTTTGTTATCGCTACTCCTCAGAAACCGTAAACCGTAGGGATATAAAACCTTCACCATTGTCTTCAACTAATTTAGGAGACTTTTCAATCTATTCAATGCAGAAGTTTTTTTTGACCCCTTCAATGAGTAACTGCCCCTGAACGTTTATAAATTTTACAAACAATTAAAAATTTTCAAAACGAAAAGTAGAGACATGAAACCAACTGCAATGACGTTACGCGCGATGTTGGTGCCATTTTACAATTTTAGAATTTGACCTATTAAACTTATCGTTGATTTTTTAAAAAAAATACTCGCAATACAGATGATTTTGGTATGAATGGATAGATTTTTAACAGACCTACACGATTCTAGTAAGAAAATGTAACATTTATATAATTTTTATGCAAAAAATAGAATTTGAGAACGCAAATAGTAGGTTTTTTTTTTAGCGTGTAATGTGTTACATTTTTTTAGCAGGGATAGCGCATTTTTCGTGTTTAGCGCGTTCAAAAGTGAATGTAGAATTTTTATTTTCCTTGCAAAACAAGAGCAATCCATTTCGTTTGTGACTTTATTAACGATGTTGCATTAAATATTGGCAATAAATAGTTAGCGATAGTTTTTAAAGATGAAGAATCTGTAACGCTTTTCATTAAGAACGTGCATGTCAATATAAACAATAAATTTTCACATTTACAAGAATATTTAAAAAGAAAAAAAATTATATCAAAATAATGTGCTTTTTGAATAGATTTTAGATATTTCATTGATGTCGATATCAAACTGCATCCTTTCGAGCTAGTAATTGGACTACAAGTTCAACAGAAATGTCCAGCGTCTAAAATGACGAGCAAAAATAAGACAATTCCTATTTCCGAGTCGTTAAATTCTACTCTTTTCCCCATCGACTAAAGAAATAATTGAAGTTCATAATGTGCTATTCTGAACGGCCAGATTGGATGTCAGAATGATAAATTTACTCCATTAATTAATTTTTTACGCAACATTTAGAAGGTTCAACATATTTGTCCAGTGGACGTTTTTAACGCGTAAAATTCGTTTTGCTTCAACGTAATGTATAAAAAAGCGTTTAAGCGTGCTTCGAGTAATTAACAAAATTTATCATACATATATGCAAATCCAAGCGCCCTTGCTATTCATAAGTTTAAATATTTAGTAGCCTATGACTTTTTAAACTCGTATTTCAAGTACAAAGAGGTAGCGATAGGGTACCAGTCAAGCAAGTTACACTGTTAGAAGCATTACGTCAATTTTTCTGTAGCACTTTTGAAGCGTAATGTCAAACGTCACCAACATCACGCGTACCGTCATGACATTCAATCACCTTTTGCCTAATTCATTTCAAGGTTAATGGTCAAGGTCATTCCTAATATGAGAAATAAATTTCTCTTAATAGCTCTTATGTCCTTAAACATATACGATCTATCTTATGTCTTTAATATGTACTTTTGAAACTCTTTAGAAGATATAAATCTTGGCCTGTAAGATTGACCCTTTTAAAAGTTTTTGCCCCTTGTGCTAAAAACCCTTATTATCGCTACTCCTCTAAAACCGTAAACCGTAAAGGTATGAAACCTTCACCAAAGGCTTTGCCTAATTATGGGGACTCTTCAATCTATTCATTGCGAAAGCATTCAGTGACCCCTTCAATGAGTTATTACCCCTGAAACTTTTTGAATATTACAAATAATTAAAAAATTTTCAAAACGACAAGTCGTAGAGACATGGGACCAACTGCATAAGATTCATTGGCCTTTGACCTTCAAATTCATGTAAAGGTCAAAGGTCAAGGTCATTCCAAAAATGGAAAATTTAGCTCTTTTTATATCTGTTTTGTTTTTTAACCTATACGTAATGTCTATGCATCATAAATATGTACTCTTAAAACTGTTTCAAAGATTTCACTCTTGTCCCTTAATATTAACCCTTTTAAAAGTTATTGCCCCTTGTGCGAAAAACCTTGTTATCGCTACTCCTCCGAAACCGTAGACTGTAGAGACACCAAACCTTCACTTAAGGGTCTTTAGGCCTTACTTCACTGTATAAGTGCAAATGGATCTGATGACCCCTTATATGAGTTATTGCCCTTTAAGTTTTTTGTACTTACTATTAAACCTTATAACTTGAAAACTATCAGTCATAGAAGCATGGGGGCAACTGCATTGTGACCCTTGACCTTTGACCTTGAATATTTTTTAAGGTCAAAGGTCAAGGTCATTCCTTTTTTCCTCATTTTTCTATGCTTTAAGATAGTTCTGGTTTCTTTTTCATGGAATTTAATTTTTAGGAGTCAGGTATAAAACAAATTTAAAATTCAAAGAAGGTGGAAAGACCTCTTATTGTTCTGTGAGCAATAAGTCTCCTAGTTATTATTATTATTTTTCCGTAATCGACTTTTGAACCGAAAGACTTATCGAAAACTTTTTGCTTCAAGACATTGGAAAACAAAAGTTATTTCGAAAAACTACCCAATGAGTACAACCTTTGACCCCTTTGGAGTTCTCTCCCATGTGCTAAAATCCATTATTATCGCTACTCCTCCGAAACCGTAAACCTCAGAGATTCCAAACCTTTATTAATGTTTACGACTGATTTCGTAGACTCTCCAGTCAAACATTGTGAAAGGATTCGTAAACTCCTATAATGAATTATTGCTCCTGAATGTTTGCAATGTTTACGAATATTAAGAACTTTTGTAAAATGACAAGGCGTAGAGATATGGGGCCAACTGCAAAAGATTTCTTGACCTTTGATCTTAAAATCTAGGTCAAGGTCATTCAAAATATATAAAATTTAGCATTTTTTATAGCTCTTTTGTTTTTGACCAATACTAAACATCTTTGCATCTTTAGTATGTACTCTTAAAACCATTTCAGAGATTCCATGCTTATCACCTAAGATTGAACCCTCTAAAAGTTAGTGCCCCTTTCAGTTAAAACCCTTGTTATTGCTACTCCTCCGAAACTGTAAACCGTAGAGGTACAAAACCTTCAACAATGTCTGCAACAAATTTAGTACACTTCTCATTCTGTAAGTGCAAAAGAATTCGTAAACCATTTTAAGTAGTTATTTCCCCTACCAGTTTATGAAGATCTAAAAACTTCTTAACAAGTCGTAAAGACATGGGGACAATGTATGAGATCTCTTGACCTTTGACCTTGAAGATTAGGTCAAGGTCAAAGGTCAAAGTCGTTGGAAAAATGTTACAATTGCTTGTGTATGCTTAAAAACATGACCTTTGACCTTCATATTTGACCTTGACGTTTGACCCTTACTCAGAAGTAATAAGGAAATATCCATCACCTTTACCTAGATTAAGATTGAAGAGTTAATCACAAGTAGATCAGGGTTTTTCTTGATGACTTTGACCTTTGACCCCATTGACCCAAAGTTCACAATCAAGCTAAAGGTCGTGGAGATATTTACAACCATCTCTCTTACAAATGCTTATAAAATACCCCCCTCCTATAAAAAAAAAAATCAGCACCAGCCTAGAGAAATAGTTTAAAACTCAAACGACAAGACAGATCGACATGAAGTTCAGTATATTAGAAAGAAGAGACCTTAAAACAAGTGTCCTGAGAGTTTTAAGGTGAGTCTTTCAAGTATAATGAAATTCTAGTGAATATCGGCAAAATCTGCATTTTTTTCTGTCTGAAATTTAGTTATTGCTGAACATAAAAATTAATTAAAGCTCGTATTGGCTATTTCTGCAATTATTGTTAATATCATTCGATTCTCCTGCTCTATCACGACAGTTTAATACCAAGTATTCTTGCTTTCTTAGCTGTATGGAATTTATTTCAATTTTATTTAGATTTAAATATGAATCGACAGAATCTCGGAAATAGCGATTTGTCATAATAGTTAAATTTCCACGCAATTTAGATAGGTTAAATCAATTGCAGTTACCCCTCTTTATACGATATGGTGTTGAAAAAATACCAATGACTCACTCACTGTTTTTCCGGGATTTTAAATTTCCTCTGCAACTGACCACGTGTATTACTTTCGCTTTTAAAACTCTGTATATGCTAAGTGTCATTGCTTCACTGCAAATGTGTCCCATAATTATTCCATCATTTTCCTACATACAATATCACATCAAACAGGCAATATTTCAGTTTTTTAAAGAAATTTGACCGGTACTTTCCTACGAAACTATTCTCTTCCACCTTAAAAAATTACTTTACTAAATACGCCTACACCTTGTACTTGTATAGAACTTGATGGCTCAATGGTTATCGAGTCCGACTTACAAACTAAGGGTAGTAGGTTCAAGCCCAGCTGGAGGAACTTTTTTTCATTTTTTTTTTTTCAATTTTTCTTTTTTAATTCAAATGACATGAAAACTTTAAAAAGATGGAAAGCCATTAAATGTTCAGTGAACAATTAGTCTACTAGTTCTTTTTCTGCCGGACTTTTGAAACCGCAAGACTTATCGGAAATTTTTTTAGTTCATGATATTGGATATTTAAAGTCATTCCGAAAAACGACCCAAGAAGTTTGAACTTTGACCCCTTTCGAAGTTATTGCCCTTTACGCAAGAAATGCTTGTTATCGCTTCTCCTCCGAAACCGTAAACCGTATAGGTATGAAACCTTCACTAATGTCTTTGACTACTTGAGAGGATCTTTCAATCTATGCATTGTGAAAGGATCCATAGACCCCTTATATGAGTTATTGCCCCCGAAAGTTTTTAAATTTTACAAATAATTAAAAATTTTCAAAACGAGCAGTCGTAGAGACATTGGACCAACTGCATAAGATTCATTTACTTTTGACACTTAAAATTTGAGCAAAGGTCAAAGATCAAGTTCATTCCACAAGTGAGAAATTAAGCTATTTTAATCTCTTTCAACCTATATCATCTGTCTATGCATCATTAAAATGCACTCTTAAAACTATTTCAAAGATTACAATCTTGTCCCTTAAGATTAACCCTTGAAAAAGTTATATCCCCTTTTGTGAAAAACCTTATCGCTACTCCTCCGAAACTGTAGACCGTAGATACACCAAACCTTCACTAATGTCTTAAGGGACTTTATGCCATACTTCACTGTTTAAGCGCAAAAGGATCTGATGACCCTTATGTGAGTTATTGCCCTTTAACTTCTTTGTACTTACTATTAGACCTTATAACTTGAAAACTATAAGTCATAGAAGCATGGGGTCAATTGCATTATGACCCTTGACCTTTGACCTTGAATATTTGTTCAAAGTCATATAGCCATGGGACTTAGTGCATAAGATTCATTGACGTTTGACCTTAAAATTTATGCAAAGGTCAAAGGTCATTCCAAAAATGAGAAATTAAGCTTTTTATATAACTCTTTTGTACGTCTTTCAACATATACTTTATGTCTTTGCATCATTGATAATTATGTCCTCTTAAAGCTATTTCAAAGATATTATTCTTGTCCCCTAAGATTGACCCTATTAAAAGTTATTGCCCCTTGTTCGAAAAACCTTATCGCTACTCCTTCGAAACCGTAGAGACACCAAACTTTCACTAATGTCTTAAGGATCTTTAGTCATAACTTCATTGTATAAATGCAAAAGGATCTGATGACCCTTATGTAAGTTATCGCCCTTTAACATCCTTGTACTTACTATTAAACCTTATAACTTGAAAATTATAAGTCGTATAAGCATGGGGTCAATTGCATTGTGACCCTTGACCTTAAAAATTCATTCAAGGTCAAAGGTCAAGGTCATTTCATTTTTTTTTTAATTTTTCATTTTTCTATCCTTTAAGACAATTTTGGTTTCTTATTCATAGAATTTAATTTCAAGGAGTCAGATATAAAACAAAATTGAAATTCAAAGAAGGTGGAAAGACCTCTTATTGTTCTCTGAACAGTAAGTCTCCTAGTTAATTTTATTCTGCGGATGAGTAGCCAAATATGTAAAAATCACAAGCATTCCGAGTATTACAAAAGCAATACATGTCCCGTACCGGGTTCCCCTTTTCTCTCTGTTTAGATGTCAGTTTATAATATCTTTTTTATGATAAAGCTACCCAGCAAGTTTCAAAGTAATAATTTTAACATTGCAATCTCGTTTAGATCATTTATTTAGTGCAGCACGAACCCAATCTGAAACCATATTATGAAAAATTAAAAATGCCATAATATCTTCAAAAATCAATGAAGCGTAACATTCAAACTTGATCTGTAACTTATCAACATGCACTCGCATACCAAAAATCGTTTAGAAAAAAAAAAGTTTGGAAGAGTAAGTGAGATAGAATGACAGACGGCTAGACGCTAGAGAGAAAGACGGACGGAAAGCTAGACGGACGGACGGAGGGGACTTAAAATATAAATTTGAGTATAACGTCTTCAATAATTAAGGTATACTCCGATTGGGGCTGCCACGATTAACCGAAATATCGGTTAACCGCGATTCACAATCTTTCGGTTTGATTCGGTACGTTTTTCCAAGATTTCGATTCGATTCAGGTTTGATTTTTTCATACTAACATTTGCTGTTGTTACGCATTCCGATAGGTTAATCGGAAGAAATTGTGGCAAATCATGTTAACGGAAACAAAAACATGAAAATGGCCGCGAAGAAGTCGACGGGGGACTACTTCCAAGTTCCATTTTCGACAGAAAGATGGCACAAAGTATATTAGATTTACTAAAAGGCAACACCGCTCAGCCACATAATTCTAAATTTAGAGGAACCGGCACAGTGCTGCGAATTTCCTTATTTTTATTTAATATTGAGATCGTTTTGAATGTGAAATAATTATTGACATTCTTGTTATGACCGTTAGGTGGTTCGATATCGTATTGGTGCATCAAGAATTTAAAAAAACGGCAGAGATCTAACCCTTTCTATTGTGGCCAAACAGCCGTTGTAAGCAAATCACCAATACTTTTATGTTAAGCATAATAATTGATATGAAATCATTGGTTGTTTGAAAGATTTGTTCGCATGTTTCATTTTTTAAAACCCATGACCAGCATTTTTTATAATTTGGATTGCAGACATTTGATTCTCTGGGTCATACTTTGTAATTAGAACATTAGGTATTTTCTTTGTTTTCTTGCCTTTACATTCCATTTTATTTTAATAAACCTTAGAAAAGTATGAATTATTATTTATTAAAGAATGTCTTCTGATTGTGATAATCAAAGATTACAGATTTTTTTTACAAAAAATAAAACGAAATCTATTTCTTATAATCGAACCGAAATTATTCGAAAATCGAAGTTTTTGTTTGAACCGAATCGATTCTAATATTAACTAATTCGTGGCAGCCTTAACTCCGATCTTCAGTCAGGTAGGATAACTCTTTAATTTATTATTTAGTTCAAATGGTCTCAAAATGAAGCTTGAAAATTAATCTTTTCATGCAACAATTTTCATTTTATACCTCTTTATGTGTTCTTTGAAGTTATCAGGAAGGTCTTATAAAAAGTCAAAATATTTACCCCAAAAAGTACTTTAAAGTTACTTATATTTAAAGAAATTGTGTTTCTTTTAATCTTATCATAGATACCAATTTTTATTTACATTATATGAAATTAGATGTGATTGATGGTTCTTTGCAATGAAAGGAAACTGTTTATACACAATAGATTGTAAATATGATCGAAGTAAATGGAGGAAATTAAACTACCTTAAAAAAAAATTTGCAATTTCTACAAAAGCCTATACCTATGATTTTTATTTCTTAATTTTATTTTTTTTTAATCAAATTTGAATGAAAAAATGCATAGTATGTGTTTTTATTCGCATATTTGAACATTTATTTCAGATTAACTAATTTTCCCTACACAATATAATTAGCTTTAAAGATGAAGTTTGAAGAATTATCGTGGATAAACGTACATTACTTTGATAATTCAGTGAAACTTTTGTGAGCATTTTCAATTAGTCAAGGCATGATATGATTTTCAGAAACTGAGGATCGGAGTACTTAAAAGTAATGGAAAATTAAGCACTCTCCCATCCCAACAAAAATTAAGGGATCATACTATCACATATGATGTGTTCTTATAACATTAATTGCTTCGTCAAGCAAGCTTTTTGATAACGATTACTTGCTAAGCACACACACCCGACCTCCCTCACAGACCCTCAGAGAGAGAGAGAGAGAGAGAGAGAGAGAGAGAGAGAGAGAGAGAGAGAGAGAGAGAGAGAGAGAGAGAGTAACATTTACTTACTTGTATAAATTGTTTGCTTAAACTTTTTTGAAAATTTCAACGCTTCCTTCGCAAACGCTGCAATCGTGATGTCATATGTCATTCCAGGCCTTAGTTTATCTATTGTTATGTTTTGAGCAGTTCTATTAACAAGCATAGCCTGTCTATTTTCAATCATAGGGGTTTCACCCAGATCTACTTGAAATGTAGTAATGCCTCTTGATATACAACTTGTCATGTTTAAAATCACTGAATCATTTGTAACGTCTTTAACCAGAGAATCACTGCATCTTGGAGTTTCTATTTCTGAAAGAAAGATTTTATGATCATACCAACATAAATTACGTTTATTTACGAGTATACAAAAACTTTTCATTTGTTCATCTTTAAATCAACTAAAACAGAACCGCACAGCTCTGAATGACTTCAAAAATAATTTCCATTTTAATTAATACCTTCTGGAAAAAAACAACTGGTATTTATAATTTGAAAAAAATTAAAGAAGTTATATTTATATTCATCAGTACTAGCTATAGATTGAAAATACGGACTTAATCGCAGTGGTAAAATTTAGAAATGTATTCAAAATAAAGTACTATCTTCCTTATGCAAAGCTTTTTTATCCTTCTTATTTGACATTAGTCTTTGACACTTCTTTTCAATATTTAAATATTTCGGTTTACCAATGTTTCGGTACGATCTTGTGCATGACTAAAGAGATATAATGTGCTGAAATGCGCATCTGGTGCATCGAAACTAGTTACCTACAAGACTTTCAAAAAAAGAGGCTAAAAGGCCACATCGCTCACCTGAGGTGCTTTGACCATGCTGTTCTTTACCAGATTTCCCCCTTGTTATACCTATTGTGACCCTATCATAACCTACGGACCATAATTTGGACAAATTAAAATCTACGCTATCAAAGGATGCTTCCAAATAAGTTTCAGCTTTTCTGGTCCATTGGTTCTTGAGGAGAAGATTTTTCAAAGATTTTTCTTATATATTTCTATGTTAAACTTTGATTCCCCCTTGTGGCCCCGCCCAACCCCCAGAGTCATGATATGAACAATTTAAAATCTACACAACCCCAGGATGCTTCCATACAAAATTCATTTTTCTAGCCCAGAGGTTCTTGAGAGGAAGAATTTTTAATGACCCACCTTAATTTTGTCTTTTCTTTATTATCTCCCATTGTGAGGGGACTCGGACCTTCATTTTAACACTTTGAATTTCCCTTCAGTCAATCATGCGTTGTAGCAAGTTTGGTCAAAATTCGTCCAGTGGTTCTTGAGAAGAAGTCGAAAATGTGAAAAGTTTACAGACGGAAAGACAGAAAGACGGCTAGATAGACGGATGGACAAAAGTGATCAGAAAAGCTCACTTGAGCCTTCGACTCAGGTGAGCTAAAAACCCAAATGCACATTTCTGGTGCACAATAATATTGTGGTACACATGCAAAGGAATCTATGAATGTAATGCACAGCATGACTTACTGTATTTTGCAGTTTATGTTTTGTAATGACTTCATTTTATCTGATAATCAAATTGTCTTATGAGATCTTTTTCAACATAACTGAATATTTTTATATAATTTACAAGAATAAATGGAAGTATTATTAACATAAATAAGCATTATTTTTCTCACTGAATGAAATGATGTGTATCAACAAAAATATTTACCAATTGTTTTACTGAATTTACAGGGTTCATTTGTCCAAAGATTAGAAACTCCTTCTGCTATGACTGAGAAATCATACGTTATTCCCGGCTTTAGTGTAAGATTCATTATATTTCTATCTAAAGGAAAAGATTTATTCTTTATATTGGAAGACCATGTCACAAAGATCCTGTTTAGTCGGGCATGGTACTGCTCCGGATATTCGAGTTTGTAACTTTCATTAATCAAGACAACCTTGAAAGCCGTGCAGTTCAAAACAGGATCTACAGAAAAACAAAATAAACTTCATGTTTCAAATCTTACTGCAAATGTCAGTAATAGATCAGTTAGGTTTAAGGAACAGTTATACTCAATGGGTAACTCCACAAAACTATATAAATCAAAATAAATTATATAGGCAGACAATTAAAGACGAGACACAAAAGCTTGTTATGTCTTACACGGTTTTCAGGGCATATTTCCTACTATGCGTTTCTTTTTTTGAAGAGTATATATTGTCTTTCTGAATAAACACCTTATGTCTCTTTGAGTATACTTACACGTAGTAACATTGAAATGGCAATTATTACTACTTAGTTCAAATCCCTGTGAAAAATTTACTGCTGCATATAACATTAACTGATATGCCGTTGATGACGTCAGATTTTTTAATTCTAAAATATCCACAATTCGGTGCTTATAGATGACGTCATTTCCATTTGAAGTGATAATGAAATGACTGGCGTCTTTTCTCCCAACAGAAGACACATTAATATTTGTTTCATGTGCCGTTGTCTGAACAGTTAAGTTTCTGCACTGGTAGATGAGTGGTTCTTAAAAAAGAAAAAAAGAGCAATTAAATGGAAAGTGTACATACTGTACATTTATCAAATATATAAACTAATTTTTTTCTATAAAGTGTCCCATTCCATTTGCATTTATAATAATGATAATGATAAAATATTTAATGATATTAACGTTAAACAGTGATTACTTGGAGCACAGGTGTTTCCGTCCCAGAATGTATTATTTGGGCATTGGCATGTTTTATGGCATTCAAAACCCTCTTTGCATTCATTTGAATTCGAACAGGATTCGTCGTGAGATTTTCCTAAATACCGAGAAATAAGTAATCTTATTTTAACATAATAATGCATCAATTCACAAACATTTAAGAATGCTAAAAAGAACCATATCATCTTTGATAATTCATATTTCTTAAGGACCTCGTAGACTTAAAATGTGTAAAACTTAATGTTTGATGATAATTGTTTAATAATTACGATACAATAAATTCTTGTCTAACAAAACATTACGAACTTTTTATATATAAAAATCAGCTTATTAAAAATGACATCAATAATTTACGCGATAAAAGAAACGAAATAGTCAAAATAAAGTCATGCACTTATAAGATTAGTTAATCAACGTATTTTGAGAACA
The DNA here is from genome assembly GCF_032062105.1 of Saccostrea cuccullata. NCBI lineage: Eukaryota > Metazoa > Mollusca > Bivalvia > Ostreida > Ostreidae > Saccostrea > Saccostrea cuccullata. Next base: position 32,835 of record NW_026931743.1, read on the forward strand.
TATTTTGTCCTCTCAAAATGTCATCGTGAGGTCTTAACTTTGGCAGATGTCATCCTGGCATTGAAAATCTCTACATTGTACATAGTGAAGAAACAGTGCTATCCCCCAATATGTTTTTCATATAATATATTATAAAATATTTAATGATATTAACGTTAAACAGTGATTACTTGGAGCACAGGTGTTTCCGTCCCAGAATGTATTATTTGGGCATTGGCATGTTTTATGGCATTCAAAACCCTCTTTGCATTCATTTGAATTCGAACAGAATTCGTCGTGAGATTTTCCTAAATAATCTTATTTTAACATAATAATGCATCAATTCACAAACATTTAAGAATGATAAAAAAGAACCGTATCATCTTTTATAATTTATATTTCTTAAGGACCTCGTAGACTTAAAATGTATAAAACTTAATGTTTGATGATAATTGTGTAATAATTACGATACAATAAATTCTTGTCTAACAAAACATTACGAACTTTCTATAGATAAAAATCAGCTTATTAAAAAAGACATCAATAATTTACGCGATAAAGGAAACGAAACAGTCAGAATAAAGTCATGCACTTATAAGATTAGTTAATCAACGTACTTTGAGAACATAACTTATGAGGTCATAACTTTGGCAGATGCCATCCTGGCATTGAAAATCTCTACATTGTACATAGTGAAGAAACAGTGCTATCCCCCGTTATGTTTTTCCTATTTGATAACAGAACAGATTAATTATGCAACTTTTATACATGTAAATTTCGTACAGTTGAATGAGTGCTCGCTGCATGATCGGAAAGTCCAACCTAGGCCGCGACTGACTTAAGTCTAATTTACAACAAATCTTAAACTAATATAACTGCCTTTAGTGAAGAAATATTAATTTAGAAAGCGCAAAGAAATTCACTTTGATAAGGATAAGGAATTATTATAAATTGTGCTTTATTAATAAAATTAATTTCATTTCAATATGTACTGGTAACGATCCCCTAAAAACTAACGTCCAAACAACTATATCTCACTTCTATTCTCAATGACCGTGTAGTGTAGGGCAGTGCTGTGAGAATTCCATCGGCATCGAAAGCAATTTTTGACTTGCCTAGATAGCTGAACGGTATAATACAGCTAGGAGATACATGTAGATTCCGTTGGTCGAGGGTTGCTTGGGAGGAAGAGGGTATCTTTAAAAAAGGGAATTTCTTTGTGCTTTCTATTTTAATATTTCTTCACCTAGGGCAGTTATATTAGGTTAAGACTTGTTGTTAATTGTGCTTTATAATTAAATTAATTTCATTACAACAGGTATTGGTAATGATCCTCTAGAACTAATGTCCAAATAACTATATCTCAATTCTATTCTCAATGATCCTGTAGTGTACGTAGGGCATCGCTGTGAGAATTCTGTCGGCTTCGAAAGCTAGTTTTTTGACTTGCCTAGATAGCCCAGCAGTCTAACGCGCTGTTTCTGTTCTGTTAGGATTCCGTAGGTCGAGAGTTCAACCCCGGGCTGGGGCTGATGTGGGTATCCTTATATAAGTGAGTTTCTTTGTATGACTGTATGAATTTAAATGAATACTTTGTTACCATGGTAATGTATGTTAAAGTTGATTTACCAAATATGTTTGTCATGAGTTTAGACAGCAGGGATTGTTTGAGTCAATGTTTTTGAGATATTTAGACCATTTACAATTATTTCGGGGGGGGGGGTCTCAATTTGTCTTGACCTATATACTGCTAAATGTATCTTGACACATCCATGCCAAAAAGATTGTATAAATATATATATTGTAATTGGGTTTGAGGAAAACTTTCAAAGGTTTGGATTTTTGTTTGAAAGCAAAAGGGGGCTTTTTTTTTATTACTTACAGGAACCATGACCTGTATTAGGTCTCGTGTTTCAAGACAAAAATAATAGAATTCTCCATGGTTAATATCTTATATATTTGATAGATATTTCCAAATTCAGTAGGTGGGAATGAATGGCAGTCCTGATGATAAAGATGGAATAAAGTGGATTTCTGTTGTAACAATTTAAATCCATTGACATTGTAAGACATGTGATTTCCTACACCACAGTAGCTTTAATATGAATCAAAGACCACGTGCGAATCAAAACTATGGTAAACAAGTTCCACCTCATAAATTCGTGAGCATGCTTGTTACCTCAGGGGTTGCAAAAATCTATCTAAAATTTTACAAAACGAGATAGTCTAGGCAAAATTGACAGGAAACTAAATGAATTAATAAAGTATTTGGAGGAAGTCAATGGAGTTATCCGGGTAGGTTAAGAAATCAGCCCCCATATCTTTTTATAATCCCCCCCCCCCCCCCGCAATTGTCGTTTTCGCATCTAAACTTTTCAATTTTATAAATATTCTCTCGCACTTCAAAATATCATTTGCTGTTTCACAGCAACACTAACAGATTCATCAACTTCCAAACTAATCTGTGTTTTCTCCACAGAGGAACATTTCAATATTTTACAAATGCATATTGGATTTATGCTCACCTATGCATGTCATTGTTTCCATGCATAGGATTTTGAACGAATTCCGCTTCACATGAATACAAAAATATGTCTGTTAATAGCTTGTGAATCATTGACGCCCCCGTATGGCAACAATACATTAGTACCCAGAGGAGGATATTCTCAGTGGAACTACAACTGTGAAATAGGAAAGTAGGCCAAGGTTAAAGTTTTTTCTTAAGTATGGAAATCTCCAAAGTCTAGGTCAAAAAGTCAGTGTAATTAGTATTCAACGAAAGGACTGGCCACAAAGAATTTCTAAGTGCAGTATAGAAGCCCTATCCCTAACCCTACAAAAGTTATGACCAAGGTTAAAAATTCTAAATTGCTGGTTAAAAACCATGGCCAATGTAAAAGGGTCAAAGTTCTTGATATCAAACGAAAGGTCTTTTCACAAGGATTAAATATTTAAAGCATGAAAAGACTAACACTAACCCTTTAAAAGTTTTGGTTGAGATTTGCTTTTTTAAAGGTCAAACTCCAAGGTCACGGTTAAAGAGTTAAAGTTCTTTTCACGAGGATTACATATGTGAAGTATGAAAGCACTAGCCCTTACCGTTCAAAGCTTATGGCCAAGGTTAAAGTTTTTTTCATAAGTACGGAAATCTTCAAGGTCAAAATGTCAAAGTTGTTGGTATCCAATGAAAGGTCTCTCCATAAATAAAACATATATGAAGAATTGAAGTCCTGGTGTCTACTGTTCAAAAGATATGGTCAAGTAAAAGTTTGGTATTTTTGTGTAAAAGTGGGTAAAATTCGAAGGTCAAGGTCAAATTTAGTGGTACCCTAAGAAATGTCTTGTCATAAGGAATATGAAATATGTAAGTCATAGCTCCACGTCCAAACAACTATATCTCACTTCTATTCTCAATGACCGTGTAGTGTAGGGCAGTGCTGTGAGAATTCCATCGGCATCGAAAGCAATTTTTGACTTGCCTAGATAGCTGAACGGTATAATACAGCTAGGAGATACATGTAGATTCCGTTGGTCGAGGGTTGCTTGGGAGGAAGAGGGTATCTTTAAAAAAGGGAATTTCTTTGTGCTTTCTATTTTAATATTTCTTCACCTAGGGCAGTTATATTAGGTAAAGACTTGTTGTTAATTGTGCTTTATAATTAAATTAATTTCATTACAACAGGTATTGGTAATGATCCTCTAGAACTAATGTCCAAATAACTATATCTCAATTCTATTCTCAATGATCCTGTAGTGTACGTAGGGCATCGCTGTGAGAATTCTGTCGGCTTCGAAAGCTAGTTTTTTGACTTGCCTAGATAGCCCAGCAGTCTAACGCGCTGTTTCTGTTCTGTTAGGATTCCGTAGGTCGAGAGTTCAACCCCGGGCTGGGGCTGATGTGGGTATCCTTATATAAGTGAGTTTCTTTGTATGACTGTATGAATTTAAATGAATACTTTGTTACCATGGTAATGTATGTTAAAGTTGATTTACCAAATATGTTTGTCATGAGTTTAGACAGCAGGGATTGTTTGAGTCAATGTTTTTGAGATATTTAGACCATTTACAATTATTTCGGGGGGGGGGGGTCTCAATTTGTCTTGACCTATATACTGCTAAATGTATCTTGACACATCCATGCCAAAAAGATTGTATAAATATATATATTGTAATTGGGTTTGAGGAAAACTTTCAAAGGTTTGGATTTTTGTTTGAAAGCAAAAGGGGGCTTTTTTTTTATTACTTACAGGAACCATGACCTGTATTAGGTCTCGTGTTTCAAGACAAAAATAATAGAATTCTCCATGGTTAAAATCTTATATATTTTATAGATATTTCCAAATTCAGTAGGTGGGAATGAATGGCAGTCCTGATGATAAAGATGGAATAAAGTGGATTTCTGTTGTAACAATTTAAATCCATTGACATTGTAAGACATGTGATTTCCTACACCACAGTAGCTTTAATATGAATCAAAGACCACGTGCGAATCAAAACTATGGTAAACAAGTTCCACCTCATAAATTCGTGAGCATGCTTGTTACCTCAGGGGTTGCAAAAATCTATCTAAAATTTTACAAAACGAGATAGTCTAGGCAAAATTGACAGGAAACTAAATGAATTAATAAAGTATTTGGAGGAAGTCAATGGAGTTATCCGGGTAGGTTAAGAAATCAGCCCCCATATCTTTTTATAATCCCCCCCCCCCCCGCAATTGTCGTTTTCGCATCTAAACTTTTCAATTTTATAAATATTCTCTCGCACTTCAAAATATCATTTGCTGTTTCACAGCAACACTAACAGATTCATCAACTTCCAAACTAATCTGTGTTTTCTCCACAGAGGAACATTTCAATATTTTACAAATGCATATTGGATTTATGCTCACCTATGCATGTCATTGTTTCCATGCATAGGATTTTGAACGAATTCCGCTTCACATGAATACAAAAATATGTCTGTTAATAGCTTGTGAATCATTGACGCCCCCGTATGACAACAATACATTAGTACCCAGAGGAGGATATTCTCAGTGGAACTACAACTGTGAAATAGGAAAGTAGGCCAAGGTTAAAGTTTTTTCTTAAGTATGGAAATCTCCAAAGTCTAGGTCAAAAAGTCAGTGTAATTAGTATTCAACGAAAGGACTGGCCACAAAGAATTTCTAAGTGCAGTATAGAAGCCCTATCCCTAACCCTACAAAAGTTATGACCAAGGTTAAAAATTCTAAATTGCTGGTTAAAAACCATGGCCAATGTAAAAGGGTCAAAGTTCTTGATATCAAACGAAAGGTCTTTTCACAAGGATTAAATATTTAAAGCATGAAAAGACTAACACTAACCCTTTAAAAGTTTTGGTTGAGATTTGCTTTTTTAAAGGTCAAACTCCAAGGTCACGGTTAAAGAGTTAAAGTTCTTTTCACGAGGATTACATATGTGAAGTATGAAAGCACTAGCCCTTACTGTTCAAAGCTTATGGCCAAGGTTAAAGTTTTTTTCATAAGTACGGAAATCTTCAAGGTCAAAATGTCAAAGTTGTTGGTATCCAATGAAAGGTCTCTCCATAAATAAAACATATATGAAGAATTGAAGTCCTGGTGTCTACTGTTCAAAAGATATGGTCAAGTAAAAGTTTGGTATTTTTGTGTAAAAGTGGGTAAAATTCGAAGGTCAAGGTCAAATTTAGTGGTACCCTAAGAAATGTCTTGTCATAAGGAATATGAAATATGTAAGTCATAGCTCCACGTCCAAACAACTATATCTCACTTCTATTCTCAATGACCGTGTAGTGTAGGGCAGTGCTGTGAGAATTCCATCGGCATCGAAAGCAATTTTTGACTTGCCTAGATAGCTGAACGGTATAATACAGCTAGGAGATACATGTAGATTCCGTTGGTCGAGGGTTGCTTGGGAGGAAGAGGGTATCTTTAAAAAAGGGAATTTCTTTGTGCTTTCTATTTTAATATTTCTTCACCTAGGGCAGTTATATTAGGTTAAGACTTGTTGTTAATTGTGCTTTATAATTAAATTAATTTCATTACAACAGGTATTGGTAATGATCCTCTAGAACTAATGTCCAAATAACTATATCTCAATTCTATTCTCAATGATCCTGTAGTGTACGTAGGGCATCGCTGTGAGAATTCTGTCGGCTTCGAAAGCTAGTTTTTTGACTTGCCTAGATAGCCCAGCAGTCTAACGCGCTGTTTCTGTTCTGTTAGGATTCCGTAGGTCGAGAGTTCAACCCCGGGCTGGGGCTGATGTGGGTATCCTTATATAAGTGAGTTTCTTTGTATGACTGTATGAATTTAAATGAATACTTTGTTACCATGGTAATGTATGTTAAAGTTGATTTACCAAATATGTTTGTCATGAGTTTAGACAGCAGGGATTGTTTGAGTCAATGTTTTTGAGATATTTAGACCATTTACAATTATTTCGGGGGGGGGGGGTCTCAATTTTTCTTGACCTATATACTGCTAAATGTATCTTGACACATCCATGCCAAAAAGATTGTATAAATATATATATTGTAATTGGGTTTGAGGAAAACTTTCAAAGGTTTGGATTTTTGTTTGAAAGCAAAAGGGGGCTTTTTTTTTATTACTTACAGGAACCATGACCTGTATTAGGTCTCGTGTTTCAAGACAAAAATAATAGAATTCTCCATGGTTAAAATCTTATATATTTGATAGATATTTCCAAATTCAGTAGGTGGGAATGAATGGCAGTCCTGATGATAAAGATGGAATAAAGTGGATTTCTGTTGTAACAATTTAAATCCATTGACATTGTAAGACATGTGATTTCCTACACCACAGTAGCTTTAATATGAATCAAAGACCACGTGCGAATCAAAACTATGGTAAACAAGTTCCACCTCATAAATTCGTGAGCATGCTTGTTACCTCAGGGGTTGCAAAAATCTATCTAAAATTTTACAAAACGAGATAGTCTAGGCAAAATTGACAGGAAACTAAATGAATTAATAAAGTATTTGGAGGAAGTCAATGGAGTTATCCGGGTAGGTTAAGAAATCAGCCCCCATATCTTTTTATAATCCCCCCCCCCGCAATTGTCGTTTTCGCATCTAAACTTTTCAATTTTATAAATATTCTCTCGCACTTCAAAATATCATTTGCTGTTTCACAGCAACACTAACAGATTCATCAACTTCCAAACTAATCTGTGTTTTCTCCACAGAGGAACATTTCAATATTTTACAAATGCATATTGGATTTATGCTCACCTATGCATGTCATTGTTTCCATGCATAGGATTTTGAACGAATTCCGCTTCACATGAATACAAAAATATGTCTGTTAATAGCTTGTGAATCATTGACGCCCCCGTATGACAACAATACATTAGTACCCAGAGGAGGATATTCTCAGTGGAACTACAACTGTGAAATAGGAAAGTAGGCCAAGGTTAAAGTTTTTTCTTAAGTATGGAAATCTCCAAAGTCTAGGTCAAAAAGTCAGTGTAATTAGTATTCAACGAAAGGACTGGCCACAAAGAATTTCTAAGTGCAGTATAGAAGCCCTATCCCTAACCCTACAAAAGTTATGACCAAGGTTAAAAATTCTAAATTGCTGGTTAAAAACCATGGCCAATGTAAAAGGGTCAAAGTTCTTGATATCAAACGAAAGGTCTTTTCACAAGGATTAAATATTTAAAGCATGAAAAGACTAACACTAACCCTTTAAAAGTTTTGGTTGAGATTTGCTTTTTTAAAGGTCAAACTCCAAGGTCACGGTTAAAGAGTTAAAGTTCTTTTCACGAGGATTACATATGTGAAGTATGAAAGCACTAGCCCTTACTGTTCAAAGCTTATGGCCAAGGTTAAAGTTTTTTTCATAAGTACGGAAATCTTCAAGGTCAAAATGTCAAAGTTGTTGGTATCCAATGAAAGGTCTCTCCATAAATAAAACATATATGAAGAATTGAAGTCCTGGTGTCTACTGTTCAAAAGATATGGTCAAGTAAAAGTTTGGTATTTTTGTGTAAAAGTGGGTAAAATTCGAAGGTCAAGGTCAAATTTAGTGGTACCCTAAGAAATGTCTTGTCATAAGGAATATGAAATATGTAAGTCATAGCTCCACGTCCAAACAACTATATCTCACTTCTATTCTCAATGACCGTGTAGTGTAGGGCAGTGCTGTGAGAATTCCATCGGCATCGAAAGCAATTTTTGACTTGCCTAGATAGCTGAACGGTATAATACAGCTAGGAGATACATGTAGATTCCGTTGGTCGAGGGTTGCTTGGGAGGAAGAGGGTATCTTTAAAAAAGGGAATTTCTTTGTGCTTTCTATTTTAATATTTCTTCACCTAGGGCAGTTATATTAGGTTAAGACTTGTTGTTAATTGTGCTTTATAATTAAATTAATTTCATTACAACAGGTATTGGTAATGATCCTCTAGAACTAATGTCCAAATAACTATATCTCAATTCTATTCTCAATGATCCTGTAGTGTACGTAGGGCATCGCTGTGAGAATTCTGTCGGCTTCGAAAGCTAGTTTTTTGACTTGCCTAGATAGCCCAGCAGTCTAACGCGCTGTTTCTGTTCTGTTAGGATTCCGTAGGTCGAGAGTTCAACCCCGGGCTGGGGCTGATGTGGGTATCCTTATATAAGTGAGTTTCTTTGTATGACTGTATGAATTTAAATGAATACTTTGTTACCATGGTAATGTATGTTAAAGTTGATTTACCAAATATGTTTGTCATGAGTTTAGACAGCAGGGATTGTTTGAGTCAATGTTTTTGAGATATTTAGACCATTTACAATTATTTCGGGGGGGGGGGGGGGGGGGTCTCAATTTGTCTTGACCTATATACTGCTAAATGTATCTTGACACATCCATGCCAAAAAGATTGTATAAATATATATATTGTAATTGGGTTTGAGGAAAACTTTCAAAGGTTTGGATTTTTGTTTGAAAGCAAAAGGGGGCTTTTTTTTTATTACTTACAGGAACCATGACCTGTATTAGGTCTCGTGTTTCAAGACAAAAATAATAGAATTCTCCATGGTTAAAATCTTATATATTTGATAGATATTTCCAAATTCAGTAGGTGGGAATGAATGGCAGTCCTGATGATAAAGATGGAATAAAGTGGATTTCTGTTGTAACAATTTAAATCCATTGACATTGTAAGACATGTGATTTCCTACACCACAGTAGCTTTAATATGAATCAAAGACCACGTGCGAATCAAAACTATGGTAAACAAGTTCCACCTCATAAATTCGTGAGCATGCTTGTTACCTCAGGGGTTGCAAAAATCTATCTAAAATTTTACAAAACGAGATAGTCTAGGCAAAATTGACAGGAAACTAAATGAATTAATAAAGTATTTGGAGGAAGTCAATGGAGTTATCCGGGTAGGTTAAGAAATCAGCCCCCATATCTTTTTATAATCCCCCCCCCCCCGCAATTGTCGTTTTCGCATCTAAACTTTTCAATTTTATAAATATTCTCTCGCACTTCAAAATATCATTTGCTGTTTCACAGCAACACTAACAGATTCATCAACTTCCAAACTAATCTGTGTTTTCTCCACAGAGGAACATTTCAATATTTTACAAATGCATATTGGATTTATGCTCACCTATGCATGTCATTGTTTCCATGCATAGGATTTTGAACGAATTCCGCTTCACATGAATACAAAAATATGTCTGTTAATAGCTTGTGAATCATTGACGCCCCCGTATGGCAACAATACATTAGTACCCAGAGGAGGATATTCTCAGTGGAACTACAACTGTGAAATAGGAAAGTAGGCCAAGGTTAAAGTTTTTTCTTAAGTATGGAAATCTCCAAAGTCTAGGTCAAAAAGTCAGTGTAATTAGTATTCAACGAAAGGACTGGCCACAAAGAATTTCTAAGTGCAGTATAGAAGCCCTATCCCTAACCCTACAAAAGTTATGACCAAGGTTAAAAATTCTAAATTGCTGGTTAAAAACCATGGCCAATGTAAAAGGGTCAAAGTTCTTGATATCAAACGAAAGGTCTTTTCACAAGGATTAAATATTTAAAGCATGAAAAGACTAACACTAACCCTTTAAAAGTTTTGGTTGAGATTTGCTTTTTTAAAGGTCAAACTCCAAGGTCACGGTTAAAGAGTTAAAGTTCTTTTCACGAGGATTACATATGTGAAGTATGAAAGCACTAGCCCTTACCGTTCAAAGCTTATGGCCAAGGTTAAAGTTTTTTTCATAAGTACGGAAATCTTCAAGGTCAAAATGTCAAAGTTGTTGGTATCCAATGAAAGGTCTCTCCATAAATAAAACATATATGAAGAATTGAAGTCCTGGTGTCTACTGTTCAAAAGATATGGTCAAGTAAAAGTTTGGTATTTTTGTGTAAAAGTGGGTAAAATTCGAAGGTCAAGGTCAAATTTAGTGGTACCCTAAGAAATGTCTTGTCATAAGGAATATGAAATATGTAAGTCATAGCTCCACTAAATCAAAAGATATGGTCAAGGTTAAAGTTTTTGAGGATCAACAGACAGAGAGACAGACAAAGACACATAGAGACAGACAAACAGACAGACGGACAAACAAGACAAAAGCTATTTATGGGGGCTTTATAAACTTTTTAATACATTAATGCATCAATTCAACAATTTACAATTAAAACATAGAACAAGAATCGTCTATAGTTCGTTTTTCTTATGGATCTTGGATATTTTGACCTTGTATAAAATCGAAATCAATTCATCAGATTTAAATCAATGTTTGAAAATTATAGTAGAATAAAATCTTGTTAAGCAACACTTTCAGTAAAATTCTATAGATATGAACCAAACCATAATTAACAAGAGCAAAATCAACAATTTGTCGATAATATAATAAAAAAAATAAATTTCTTATCTTGATTTTACCAAAATCAATAACTTAAAAACTTAAGATTTTTCGAATTTTCAACTCTATGCATAACTATTCTCCACAATAAATTAAAGCCCAGTCTTAACCTGGTCATTGTTCATTTGCAAAATTATTTTGTTGAGTTAACATTAAAAAGATGCTTGAGTTTCTGATTGACAATATCTTTGTGGTTTTTAGGTACCAATTGCGCTTCGTTGTTAGCAGACCTATTTTTGTATTCAAATGAAGCAGAATTTGCACAAAATCTTATGCATAAAAATAAGAAAACACTTGCTGTGGCCTTCAACTCGATATTTAGATATATCGACGGCGTATTATCAATTAACAATTATAATTTCTATTTCTATGTCGATACTATATATCTTTGGGAGCTTGAGATAAAAGATACCACAGAGTGTGACACATCTGTTTTATACTTGTATATGTTTTCTTGAAAAAGACATTAATGGTAATCTAACAACCAAGCCCTATGATAAACGTGATGACTCTAACTTTTATATCGTCAATTACCCTCACCTATGCAGCAATATACCTTCATCGCCTGCATACGTAGTTTAGATATCTCAGTTGATTCGATACGTAAGAGCATGGTCTACGTATGAAAAATTTCTACAACGAGGTAAATTATTGAAAAACCAGTTTACGAAACAAGAATATCGACAGTCTCGTTTTAAATAATCATTTCGCAAGTTCTATGATCGATTCATGACCTGGTCAGCAAATACAATTTAACATTGAGTCGAATGATGACTGAGTTTTTCATACTAATTGTTAGTCAATTATTTATACACTGAATTGACGACAGACTTTTCTCTTTTCATGACAAGGAGCACACGACTGGTCGGCAGGGTATGTTCACTCCTCCATAGCACCTGATCCCACCTCTGACGTTTTGGAGTTCCATGTTTGCTCTGCTCCTGTTTTGTATTCTTGATGGACTTTTGATCTTAAATACTGTTCCTAATTTTCATATGTTTCACTATTCACACATGATATCACAATGAACAAATGGGATTAAAATCAAATTAGGAATGTTGAATAATAAAAGAGGAATTCGTGACAAGTGGTAAAGTAATTTTATCAAAAGCTTGTGAAACGTAATATTTTCTGTAAATAATAACGTTTTATCATATTAGATTGTTTGAGAAAATACTTTTGGTATATACCGTATATATTAATTTCGTCAAAGGATAAAATTTTGAATTAAATTTGCTCCTTAATGTACCTGACGTATAATTGAAAGAAAATAAAGAAGTAAACCGTGAGTCTAAATAAAGTCACGTTTTATAGAGATTTATCGACTTACTTGTGGCACAAATTTCGCCATTCCAGAATGTATTCGTGGGATCTTTACATTGGCAGATGCTACCCAGGCATTGAAAACCATCTTTGCATTGTGATGAATTATTACAGTTGCTTCCATGTGTTTTTCCTAAATATAACAAAACAAATTAGGCAACCCAATCTTGTTTAACGGTATGTAGAAAAATAAGATAACTTTCATACAAATTGTACCGTTGAATAGCACTCGCTGCGTGATCTGATGGTTGTGTGTTCAAACCTTGGACATGACCTATTTAAGTCTGACTAAAAATAGGTTGCAATTATTTTTTCTCCAAGCTCTTGTAATTTTGAAGTGAAATTTCCTGGTGTTAAGCTCAAAGATTTAAAACCTAGGCCCTGTATCATTACTTTAAAATTGATTTGTTTGCAGGAGATGCAACTCTGCATTAGCCTTAAAGCAATGTACATAATATTGAAACACATTTAAATTCTGATTTATGTGCTCTTAAATACTAAAACTGATAAACAATTCGGTTCATATGAACCTGAAGCACTTTTGCAGCTCTGTTCTGCAGCATGTTAAAAAATCAAGAGGGTGTGTGTGTGTGTGTGTGTGTGTGTATAGAGCATTTATTACAAATGCCAAATGAGATTACATATTTTACAATTTCAGAATGCAGCAGAAGGTGGGGCCAAAAAATATCCCACACTTTATACTAAAGAAAACTAGTACATACATGTATATTTTCTACAACAATAACAATAGAAACCTTATACAAAGAAACTAGTACATGTATTCTCTACAATAACAATAGGTATGGAGGATTTAGGGGGTGGAGGTGGGTAAAATTTGTAAACCACATTTCCGGAGCCAAAAGTTATTTTGATAAGGATAAGGCTAATAGCCGTAACTAAAGGGCTCTTAAGTATAAAACCCAGAAAATCCCTTCGGGACCCATGGATTCACACAAAATAGTGATTAAAAAAATACGCAATTTTGTACGTATTTATATTCATAAATACACTTATGTGCTCTTAAATACTAAAACTGATAAACAAATCTGAAGCACATTTGTTTGTGTGTGTATAGAGCATTTATTACAAATGCCAACTGAGATTACATATTTTACAATTTCAGAATGCAGCAGAAGGTGGGACCCAAAAAATATACCACAAGAGGGACAATGAATTTCAGAAATCAGTAAATCTGGTAAATGAATTCTTTAATGAGTCCCTCAATTCAAAAGCCAAAACAATTGAGAATAATTCCTGAGGGTAATTTTGTAATCCATTTTTTTTGGCCAATTAGGATCCATAGAACTTTCTATATCCTTTTTTTCTTTAAACAGACAATAACCATTACCCAAGAATCAGCTGCATGTGGAGATGCATGTGTTTTGATGTAACATGTATATGTTCAAATAACCATCATACCAAGATACAAACTGTTTGTTTAAATTTCATTGCATATATGTATAGCTTGTTTTAATTTCTCCAATTTCTCCGGCAGCGATGTATATTCATTGCCACTGTGTCACATTCAATTTCAAAATTACCAACTTTGTAGCTGCCCATAAAGTCTTTTATCCAACACGAGTAACGCAGAAAAAATATCCCTTGACTTTACAAATCCATTATAAGGCCACAGATTTTTTTTTTTCAAAAATTAGCACAAGACCTGGACAACCCAAGTGCAAACCTTATCACAGAATATGAGACTTTCCCATTTAAAGCCCAGAAGTTCATGATCCTCTTTGTGACTTGGTATATATGACAAGCTGAATATTTAGCATCTATTTCGGCAAAAAGGCAACTTTCCCCATGGAAACAATAATATTTACAGCATTATCCAGAATAAATCCAGAACAATTAATCATTACTTAGTATATATTTTTTAAATGAAAAGACTAGTGTTGTTTGAGTCTAAATTGAACATGTTCTTTCTTTCGAACAATACCAATTTGGAAAAATTAAAATTTTCAAAGGAGGGGCCGAATCAAAAAAGTCCAGCAATTTTATGAACATAATATCTTTCTGTACCTTGTAGCAATCAATGACTGAGTTGTGTAAAGAGAATATGAGATACTAAGATGGGCTGAAAGATATTGCATCCTGATGTTGTTAATCAAATCTATACTTAAATTCTGAAACAAGATATCATAAATAATGGCATCATGGCCCCTTAAAAATAAATATTTAAGGACATTAGGGAAAATAGGGGTAAAAACATAACTGCATTAGAAACAATATAAATACTCTCAACCAAGTAAGATTTGTAAACCACCTTTTCGGAGCCAAAAGTTATTTTGATAAGGATAAGGCTAATAGCCGTAACTAAAGGGCTCTTAAGAAAAAATCCGGAAAATCCCTTCGGGACTCATGGATTCACACAAAATAGTGATTAATAAAAATACGCAATTTTGTACGTATTTAGATCACATAAATTCCTTTATATACATAAATACACTTACGTGAAATTGAAAATTGGTGTTTACAGAATCAAATGATTCGGAACACGGACAAATCAAAATGTATGCTTATGTGTACACAAAAAAAAGATCAAGATTAAATAAACAAATACTTGATGAAAACATTCTTGCAAAAATTTGGAAAACGTTGAAATAGGAAAACTCCTAGGTATTCAGATAGAACAATCTCGTCAGTATAATTGTCATGTTGATATAGTTTGCAGATCCTTAAGATACAAATATAGATTGCGCAGGTGCGTGCTAAAGGAGGATCTGACGGTCCTGTCTGGGTGTAATATCCCTCGGACGTGGTATCTCTTAGTCTTTCATTCGTGTTCCTAGCTGGTGGAGACGTACGTTTTAATGCTGCAAAGCCGATTGATGTTCACCAAATGCAGTTGTAACTTCCAGTTGCGTAGCTCTGGTTTATATAATTGTTAGAGCCTTGTTACGTTCATCATTGTTTAAGCGTGGCATTGCAGCATCAAAATTGCAATCAAAGCAAAAATATGGGTTCAATAACAGTGTTTATTGTTTGTCTAAATCCACAATTTCATTGAAAATAGACCCCCATTTACAAGAAATATGATAATTAATAAAGGAAATAATTCAAAAATAGGGGTATAAAAGCCCATGAAATACTTTAAATAGTATAGGTCATAGGTATCCAATGATAAAAGGATAATTGTTCCACATACCTTTTCAAAATTTCTTTCATAAGTTAATCTATATGCGTTTCTTTTTTGTTGAGTATATAAACTTAAATTCAGCAGTTTGAGAAACATAAATATTCTCTCTCCTTACAAATTAGCGTAATTATAATCTACCGGAAAATTAAGGGTCGTACAACTTAGATCTGTTTACTTGTACCACATAGTTTCTAAAATGGCACATGTACATGTCCCCATTGTACGGTTAACAATTTAATGGAATATGAGTTCAAAGCAATTCTCAAAAGCAAAATATCATAACTCGATCAATTAGTAAGCGTTAACATTTTAGTCTGCATTCAAACGAGTTGAACAGAGTACAAATATTAACATTTCGTGCATTGGGGTCGAGGAAAGGAAAATCCACCAAACCATACGTTATCGCGGGAAAAAAATTTCTGCAGCTTCATTACAAATTTGTACGTCAAATATCAATGATTCTTATATGTTATTTAAGGAATGACTCGAATTCTTGGCCATATTATCGAGTATACTCGGTTTGGGTTAGTTATACGCTTTATAATCCGCGAAGCGGATTATAAAAAAGCGTAAACTGACCCAAACCAGATTATACTCGATAATATGGCCAAGAATTAAAGTCATTCCTTATAATTTAATTTTAAAATAATTAAACAACTTTTGATGTAAAATTGTGTTGCTTTTTATAAGTTCAAATTTACCGCGCAATAATACAACCGTAGTAACGGAAGTGATTTGAAGCGAGGGGAGGTAATAACTGATACATAGATCTAGCAGCCATGATGTTTGTTTACATGAGGTAAGAACGAGTAATTGTTTATAGTTGAAGGTACATTTATTAAATCTGGAATTTTCCATGGATTCCGAGGACTGGAAATGAGGGGATTGCATGGATATGATGATTAAGCTGGTCGTCAAGGGGGTGTGTCCCCATACCAACTAGATTATACAAAATGTTATGCGTTCCTTTTTGGAAATCAACCAATGAGAGGCGAGAATACAAATAAAATTAAATTATATGTGAATATTTTTGTTGAGTTTACATTGATTATTTTGTAGATACGAGAAATAATAGGATGTATCAACAAACATGTAGAATAAAAGCTTCTCGAGGCCCGCTTGAGTGTCAACAGTATCCCTGTTCCTTCTTCATCCAACGATTATATTAATCTCCAAACTAATTATTTGTCAGGAAAGTCGCTTTTTAAACTCCTATTCTGTTTCTTTTTCACTTTGGTCGACATTGTCGATGTGGCAGCTACCAGACTCTCTTACCCTGCTTTTTTGTTTATGAAAGTACCGGTACGCGTGCGTACAAAGCATGGATATGGAACTCGAACACGTTGCAATGTGGATATATATGACCATAAATTGTAATCAATTTAATTGGAATTAATCAGAATCATTCACTCTTGAAACTTATTATTTTTTTAATGAATCTAAATTTATCAGTAGTAAAATATTTCCAAATCCTATGGGAAACTTTAACAAGTCTATTTTTGAAGACATGCGAAGTACTGTCACTTTAAGGTGAGAGTGGATTATATTTTTAAACATTTATGGAATGGATCTTTCACGTCCAGCATTTATCTTAAGATTTTGTGCAGAGGATGGGACATTTGTTTATTAACAAAAAAATCGTTTGGATGTTGTTAAATTATTATTCATTAGGATATTACATGTTTGTCTTTTTTTTCAACAAGATGTTATTTCCAAATATCATGTGATGAAACTTCAAATTTGTGGTCCCGTTTAGCTGACACACCCTTACATTTTCACAAATTATAATTTTATTCTTAGGGCGAAAGAAAAGCGGCAATGTTTTGATTATTAATATAATACAGAAAATTCAGAATAGAAATGTTTGAAAGTAAAACACCCTCACAAGTATCGTCATTCCATGTTTAATGTTCTGTACAGAGTTTAACAAAT
>NW_026931744.1:0-49148 GCF_032062105.1 Saccostrea cuccullata
ACCCAACTATTTTCTCAATCAATTAGGAACTGCCATTCAAAGTTAATTATTCTGGTAACAATTTAAAACTGGAATAATTATGCCAGAGTCAGCAACTAGCTAGAAATCAATAATTTACCGCCCTCTGATTCCTCAAACAAACATGTAAATCCCTCTCTATTTACTTCAAAGTCATTTTACCTGTTTACTTGGAAATTCATATTAAATATTCTATTCAATCTAAAAACCTAGATTTTTTTGCAGATTTCATATTAATGAATTGTGACTAATTATTAAATACTAAGTACTTTGGAAGCATGCACTCCCTTAAAAATTCTCATTAACACATTCTTTACAAATTTTTAACATGTTTCCCTTTTTATATATCTAAAATCTGCAACATCTAAGATTCTCTGAATAATACTAGTTACATAAAAATCTGTCTTTAAGAAGTACATGTATACAGAATAACCAAGCCTTAATTTTCAACAGGACCATGAGATAATGGAGTTCCACATCTTAAAGTTCAACTGTAAATGTATAACATTACTAAATCAAAATTACATTGTAACATCTGTTGTATGATAAATTTTGACAACAAACATATTTCATTGAACCTTACAAAACTTCCATGAACTATTTTATTTTTGATAATATTTATTTTTAACATCTGTCAATTATTTACAACAATGAAATGATTGAGTGTCTAAATAGCATGATATGGGTAAAACACAAACGTAACACAAAGGTCAAGACAGTGCAAATGGGAAAGAAAACTTGTAGGTAATATTCTCAATGAATATGAAATTCTGGTACATCTACTAGTATATCTGAGTTCAAACATAAGTTCAGTGTTTCTACTGTTCTGTTTAACCTTAAAAATCAATTCAAACCCTGTTATCTTGAACATTGCAAGACTTTGTTAAAACTTTGAGATACAGTGTTTCAAGGATTACTTACTATCATGCTGTTTTCATTGTAATACATGTACACAAACTGATGTTCCAGATAAAAAAGTTCAACTGTAAACTATAGACTTCATAGCTGCAGAACTGTAGCTCTGCAAAAAAATATATTGAAAGACTGGAGGTCAGAATTTGGAGAAATTAAATCCCCCAAAAAATCAAGCATAAGTTTTTGTGCTCAATAAATAAGTTTTTCTATGGGTGGCATGAGAGCTCTCTGGTCATCCATCCAAATTTTTCAGAGCAGCAAGCTACAGATCTGTAGCTAAAGACTTCATAAGTTTATTTTTTCCCAAAACTTATATTCAGATTACAAAGTAACTGTTGAACACAATTCGGGCCTTATGTGCTAATCAGCAAGAAGAGGATTAAGTTAGTACAATTCCTCCAAATTTAGCAGATTTTTCTTAAATTTTCTGAAATAAACCCAAGTTCCTGGCTTATATTTAGATCATATACCACAATCTTAAAATGTTAGAGTCAATTAGGGAGAAAACATACCAAAAATAACATGTGTACCTTCAGTATCAAGGGCATAATAATCAATAAATCAGATTTCAGTACAAAGCTTTGTAAAAGAACTGGGACAAAAAATACAAACATAGATAGAAAGTTCAGACTCGCTAATGTTTGATTATAACACAAACTATCACATGAACTCACTCTCACAATACCATAGGGTTCAACAGTATCACAGTCTAGAAGGTGATATCTGAGAGCTTAGTGTCAAATACAGCTACTCTTATAGGTAAAAAGCAGTAAACAAACTCACAGAACATTATTCCTCTTACTTAGCTTTTATGCAACCTAAATAACATCATCTGTGTCATTTAACATGTTAATCTAAAGCACAGTCATTGTTGTTAATACTTTTCAAATCTGAACTTGATTGTGTCTTCTTACAGTGATTGTTTTCTTCTTAATTGGCCAGAGATACAAGTGCATTATAATAGATGTTAAACATGGATCAAGTTAATTCAGGGCACTGTGTAAAGAGAATCTGTGGGAAGTTTGTTGAAAAAAAAAATTAAGATCAAATAATCAAATTTCAAAACATGAACTAAATATACAAATATATATCAAGTTTAAAAGATTTTACCCCACTGATTGAGCTACTATGACTAAATATATTAATTCTAACGAGGAGATAAAATCTTCAAAAGTACAACATTTCACAAACAAAAGGTACAATGAACCCAGGGTAAATACAAACAAGTGATTTTCTGTAGGACATCAGATAAAATTTAGAGCTCTTTCCAGCTAAAGAACCCCAAATCACATAAAACATTTTCTTCAGATTCTTTGCTGCAACTCTTTGAGCCAAACATTCAATGGTATAAAATATTTCAACATTTGAAGGGAAATAACAACACTAACAAGTTATGAAGGATGTATACCAGAGTAAATTGGAGTGATAAATAGACAAATAACACTAAGTCAGCTCTACAATGTACACTCCCCCCCCCTGATTTTGTATTTCATAGATATCACAGTTGCCAATAAAATACACTTTTTTATCTAACAAAGGATTCAGATAAAAACATCAAAAAATTTCAACTAAAGAAAAAAACTTGCTTTTTGAATTTGGTAACTACAAAATACATGTACAGTAAGTAAATTTACCATTCAACCTCATGAAATTGTTGATAACTGTCTTTCCATACTGAATAAAAACTACTTTTAAACTAGAACTTTAATACAACTTTGGCTTGCTAATTTTGAATCAGTACTAAAAAAATCTGATAAACATTTAGCATTAATGCAAAGCAGAGGTAATTCAAAAAATCAACAAATTACGTGGAAACTGTAAATTCAATTCTTTTATGAGTGAAATGACCATGCTACACATGTAATGAAATGTTCTGATATGTGACAACAAAGAATAAAAATAGAAATCTTTTGGATAATAAATAACACTGAGGTGGTAACTCTAGTCTGTAATAATAAATAAGACAAAAACAATCCCAGTCGTGTGACACAGGTATACATCAAATGTACAGTGTCCCATGGTGACTCCCTCTATCTCCAATGTCAAGGTCAAACTCATCCTGAAGGTTGATCTGACTGAGTGAGGCTGATGCCATTGCTATGTCTGGCATGGTGTCACTTAAGGCACTGTCACTACACGGACTCAAGTCAGTCTAAAAAGAAGGAAAATAATGATGTACAGGTATGATAAGAGTTATTCCTCTTTTCCTATATATAAAGTACAATAGTTTAGAACATTTTATAAATGACCTCAATATAGTTTTGCAGCATTATTTTTAATAACCACATGAATACAAGTAACCAAATTTGTGATCTAAACAAAGATAAAAAAAAAAAAATCATCAATGCATATTAGATTTATAAAATTTACCTCTCTTGAGGCCCCTTGTGATAAGCGAGTGGGAGGAACACACTGCACAGGTTTGGTGGGGCTCCCCAAGGGGGTCCTCTTGCTGAGAGGAGGGCTCTGCTTCCGTCTTCGTGGAGATATCAGGTACTTTTTCAGTGAATGTGTTTTAGCTGGGAGAGCTGGAGGTAGTGGATCGGGTGGGTAGTAAGATGTCGTGTTCTGTAATACCTCTACTGTTGAGTCTGGCAGTCCAAACTCCCGGACTGTTCTCAGCCGAAGCTGGTAGGAGACGGCCCGACGATCACTTAATGGCAGGGTTAGAGCTCTCTGGGCAGTGGGACTACTTTGTAATTCTCTTTCTCTGTGTAGCATTCTGTGTATTGTGGCATTATCAGGTACTGAAGGAAAGAAAATTATAATTGTTAAGCATAACTTCAAGTACATTATGTAATTTTCAATGTCTTCTGCATTTATGATCGGTGTTTATGCAATACATTACTTTCTGGAATGTATATCAATTATCAAACTCAAAATTTAAAAATCTGTATAAATTTTGAGATTTATTATTTAAATGTGTAAATTTTACCTCCTTTTTAACAGACCTATGAAGATACAGATTTGTAGACTGAGATACCTGGTATGGTTCCTGCTATGATATCCACCGTGTTACAGCTAGGAGGGTTGACGTAGTTGCTGGGATACTGGCTGTTGTCGACCATGTACAGTGTGTCTGGTATGGAGGACATCTGAATCGTTCTGACCCGACCCGACTCATGATCTTGACCCTGAGAGAGGCGCTCCTCCAGTACTGCCTATAGTCAAAACATGTTCAAATTATTTTCAACGAAAACACTTATTAGCAATTCTTTTTCAGATATATTTTTGAAAGTACCGGTAGATAGGTGGCAAGAAATCTCCAATATCAAATTTATTTATTCTCATTTTTATGTCAAAAAAAATAAAACTCTAATTCAAGAAAGAAATTATATATCACTTCCTTTATTATTTAAGTGTGAACTTTAAGTACCTTAGCATCTTCATAATATGGACCAAACAATCGGGGCCTAACAAACATGCCATTGTTTTTCCCTCGTATCCAGGAAGACGACGGCACTACAAACCCCTCATCTCCGATCATGTGACTGGGCGGTCGACTGACAAGCCCTCGTTTTATTGCACTGTTAAGAACATCACTGTTATGGGGTAGGATATGATCTGTCCTTATTAAGCACAGGAAATCTGAGAGAATATCCTTTAACTCTTCATCATTGAGATCGCGTTTCTTCACACCCTTTTTACTGATGCTGTGTGCTGTATGGCTAAGTAAGTTGGGCTCTGGGAAAGACATTAATAAAATTAAAATGTCTATAAATCAAAGGCAGTTGTGAGAGACTCTCTTAATTCTGTTCAATGTAATTTAACTTGCCTTGTCTTCTACTTACAGTGTGATCAACAGAGATCATTTTTCTTCAATATTCTTAATATTTTCCAAAATGAACAAATCATAACATGTCTGATGTATATGATTTAAGTGTAACAATGTAAAACTGGAGCTAAAAGTTCTCCAAGATGTTAATTACCTCTTTCCTCCAGTCTCTTCACTAAGTGGTTCTCTCCCCACTTGATAATGGCCGACAGAATCTCCAGTTCACCTGCCTACAATGAAGCAATACAAGAGTTTTACTTAATATATACTAAACCTATAAAATAAGCACAGCTTTACGCTAACTCATTCTGCTTTTCAACAACCCAACTTTATCATGCAATCTGCAAATTATATGTTTGTTGAGACTGAAAATTTATTTAATTGCTATAATAATTAACAAAATTGAATCCATGCTTTATATGTAAACAGTTGCTAGTTTTCCACAAGTGTATAGAAACTATAGTTGTTGTAAGCTGATACAATTCTGAAGTACCCAATTCTTTTCTGGTAATCAATAAACATATTCAATAACGCACAGCAAGAAGTTGAAGAACAGTGTTACATGTATAATGGAGTTAGTGATTTTATGATTGCTGTAAATGAGAAGTTCTAATCATAAGAACTGAACAATAATGACAACACATATCGAGTTACAGGAGAAGACTGATATTTCTGGTAATAAATAGGTGACTGAACCTTCATACTAGTCAACAACCTCTGGAACTATATAAAAATGTACAATGTACATGCTGAGGAAAAAAATCTTGGCTGTGGAGAAAGTTATGTACCACCTATAGAGAGAATGTGTTCCCCTGAACACCACACAACAAGCAGATAAAATATATATCTCATCATGTAAAATGACCTTTTCAAGGTCATTGTCATCATGGTCATATTATTTCTGTCACTGATAAAAGCTTAATCAGGTATATTTATTTAAAAGGTAATATAAAAGGTAATAAAGTAAATCTTAATTATTTATAATTTATTCACTATTTGGGTCCATGAATTGTCATCCTCAGCCTTTTGCATGATTAGCATAAAAAAAAATAAGGATAATCTGTATTAGCAGCAATAACACTTTGGGTCTACTTTATGAATTTGAATTTCTCTAATGAATTTGTATTGATTTGTGAAGTTTGAAATGTTGATCAGTTTCTTCAAAAGTTATGGTAAACATAAAATGACAAAAAATGAAGTCAAGTCACAAGTTTGAAATTGAGGCATTATTGAGCATTTTGAGCTAAAGCAAAGTGTGATGTATTGGCAAATGGAAGATAGAATGACAGAAGACAGACATGAAAACACTATCTGGAAAACAACTATTACCCATGACAACTTTTACTTACTATAATTTATTGTTGCTTTGAAATTCACCTGCAGCAATTAGTTTTTGCAACTAGGGCAACATTCTACATAGATACTCAACTAAAATAATGCTTCTCAGTGAGAAATATTTTCAAGTAAAAGAAGATTTATAAGCTTGCAGATATAATAAAAGTTGATTTACAGTATGCAGCTCCAGCCATAAAAATGGTGGTGCATAAATATCTCAAATTTTGACACATTAAATGTTACAATATATTCATCTAACCAGATCTGCAAACAATTGATTCTTTCCATAATGATTGCTCTCACATTACTTCAAGAGAGGCTTAGAGAGCGAGAGAGGAATTGATCAAATATTTATCAAAGTTGGCACTGAAATAAATAAAAACTCCTACTAGATTTATGTTCGGCTCTCATTTACCTGTAAAAATTTTGTGTTACATATTTTCAATATTTGATTAAGGCCAGGGCCTCCTTGACACATTTATATCTCTGGACAGTTCAGTGAGGACTGAGGAGTGAACAACCTGAAGGAATTCCTCACGGATGAAATGGAGGGCCTGGTTATGGACCCACTTTGACCCGTGGGGTTCTGAGCTCCATGACAACACACTTATCAGATTGTCCAGGGAAATACCCTCCGCGATTATATCCTCACAACCTTAAATAAAAGTACATCAAAACTATTAAAACACTGAAATGTTATTACTGCCTGATACATGTAAGAAATACAATATGAAATGCTAAAGAAAGAATCCTCATTTCCATACTTGAAATTAAAAATAATCATAGAAATCAATAGCAAGTTGTTATAAATGATGTTATATACATGTATATTTATAATCTGGAAAAAAATTCTGCATCTTTTTACAGCAATACTGTATCTGAATATTGCTTAACAAAAACATGCACACAACAATCCCTTAGTCATATCGTGTAAAACTATACAAACATGGGGACCATCTTTATCATAACAATATACAGATATACTGAGTTTGTCCTCATTGATCATGAGTGACAAATGCTTCAACACATTAAGAACATTTTGTAAATGAAGAAAAGCATTTGTACGTTATATATTGTAAAACTTGGGTACAAACCTTGAGATAGAACAGGGAAATCCAGGAACTGCCCTATTTGGTAAACCTCCATTGCCTCCTCTATCAGTGTCATCTGCCCCCGCCCTGCCACAATCGCCTGTACCTCACTCAGACTGCACATGCTAGCACTACCCCTCAATATCAGGGACAGGTCTACATTGTCCTGGTATATAGTGTTTAACAGCACTCTGGCATAACGCCGCGGAATAATTGTCTCATCTAGCACTATTTTTGATTGTGTGTTTAAACCTTGATCCTCCCCTGATCTTGCTCTTCGGATCAGAAGATTTTTGAAAAATGGTGACCTAGCCGCCAATATTGCTTTATGGCACCTTAGTTCGTGTAGCACAGATTTACATGTAGCTTCACTCTCAGAGGACGAGTCTGTACAGTTTCCGTCACACGTGAACACTAGTACAGCATCACTATAGTTCCCAGAATCTAATAAAACTCTCAGATCATGCTCCAAAGCATTAGGAACACCAAATTCCTCTGCCAACTTGGCCAAAGTCTCCTGATGTTCTGGACGCAGATCATGAGAATTGATTTCATCTGTGTAGAGAAATCGCAATACTGTAGCAAATAACGCAACATCCACTCCAATAGTACGTAGTTTGACGGGCACCTGACAGCCCACCCCTGGGTACCGATTTAACAGATCCCTAAAATAAGGACTCCTCACTGATAGTATAGCACGATGAGCAGGGAAACAGGCTCCCTTATACACTAGGTCAATATCTGTACAACATTTAGAATCAAACAACGCTGCTAAATCCTTTTTCAAAGAATTTGCGGCAGGTCTAGCAAGATTGGCCGCCACAGCTAATTCCTTAAGTGCCACCAACACTTCATATTCCTGAATGAGAGCTTTGAGTTCTCGAATTGACCATGTTGCTATCATTTCACGTAAAGCTTTCCCATAATCCATTGAGCGACTATGTCGCCTGGATCGAATGAGCCTTTTTCTAAGTGTTGTTAACTTTGAAGCTTTCTTTTTCTTTTCCCTGGCACTTAGGTCTGAATCAGACAAATTGTATCCATGAGTCTGTCTGTTGAAGGCAGAGATTCTGCTTCCAGGGGGAGACCCCTCAGGGAATGAGGAGTTAGTCCCCATGTCTTTTGTTTTCAAAGGGAATCGATTGTCATTTGTCTCCTTTTAACATTACTCCATTGTCTTTTCACTTCCATCTTCTGAAAATACAAAACAAGAAATTGATGAATTTAAGATTTGCAGCCTTAAAATGTAAATTCCTGAGGTTACTACACTGTTTATCCAAATCAGCAAAGATACATACACTAGATTCAAATTTCTCTTGTCAGTGTTAAAACAGATGTCCAAATATTCATACAACAACACTTATTCCCTAAAAACATTTCAACTTCCCCTACTGGAAAAACACTGGAAAAACACATTTTTATCATCATAAAAAATCTGAATCATATCCATTCTAAAATTACAATTTTTATTTTACATTACAAAACTCTCCTGTGAATAAAAGATACATTGAAAGAAACGATTTTGTAACTTTAAGAGGATGTGAAATGCGCTATGAATTTTGTGTAGTTAACTGGTTTTCATTGTACCACAATGCACCTTGTATTCAAATAGCAAATGTAAAATTGAACATGACACATCAATCATTTCCTTATGGATAAAATGCCACATCAATGCAGAAAGTTGATAAAAAAATATGCAAATTTTCTTCCCACACATGGTGTAAAACAGCAAGATTAAGATTATGGACATATAGGTATCCTATACATACATGTACTAAAAAACTGGAAATATACTTGAAAAATTAGCATATGAACATACAACCAAGTCTAAATGTCATAATTAATATTTCAAATGCCTAAGCATGTTAAAGCTTATTTAGACTTTTAAGAACATTTTTGCAATTTGTATTTCATTCCCTTTTCTCCTGCTGTTTTTAAGATCTTTCTTTACATGGATCTGTTAAGTTTTAACAAAATAAGGGGACTGAACATGTTCAACACCTTAATTAACCCCTGTGTGTGAACTGTGAAGAACAAAAAAAAAATCAAAATAAGACTGCACAAGGAAATAATCCTATTTCAGAAACGAGATTAAAATATCATCTCAAACATGTAAGCATTATCACATACCAGTAATGAGTAATAAAAAGTACTCTATGCAATCCACTTACCATGCTTACAGTACAAAGCACAGAAACTGAAAATGTTTTACTTTTGTTTTTCTTAGAACTTTATAACATACATAGTGCACTGCATTTATGTTCACTGAAATATCATGTTAAGTCACTTAGTGAGTGTAAAAACTAAATCCACCTGTTCATTTAAAGAATCGCCACTACAGGATAAGAACTACAGACCCACAGACAACAGGCTGTCACGGGATCAGACCTTAATCCCTTAACAATAGGCCAAGTTTATTTCTTCATTATAATCCAATAATTCTAATGACATTGCACAACCAATATTTTTCTAAAACATAAAAAGCTTATATTACGTCTCGGCTCGCAATTTTGAAAGTTAGAAAGTTCTTGATTTGCATATTAAGGTTTTCTTTCAGTTGGGATATATGAGACAGGAACTCTATAATAATGGCCTGCAGGAAGGGAGGGCTGGGAAATGGCTCTTAATTAAATCATATTAAAAGATTCAATTACAACAAACCTTCAACAATGCATGCACTGATTTAGTGCAAGCACCATCTCAATACCAAGACTGACACAGAAATAGGACTTCCTTTTCACAAAAAATGCATTTTCACAGACCACAAGGGTTTCATTTCACAGGGAGATATTCTATACAAGAACCATGAATAATGGCATCAAAAACATGAATTATAATTATCAAATCTTAGTTAATATACTATAAATTTTAAATATGTCTAAATATAGTCAGCATTCCATTAGCTTACTTTTTCATGTCAATCTGGATAGTTTACCTAAGTTATAGAAGTCAGAAATGTAAAACCTTCTCCATGCATGCATCACAAGTCACTGAGGTTTCCACCAACATTGTTTGTCTACAAAGATTCACCTTTAAAATTGAAAGGTTTACAATTGTAGTCTACTGAAATTCAATTCCGCTGCATAAAATGTAAGCTTTGGCAACATTTAATATCAAATTCATAACTTGGCCCCTTTTCAAGTATCTTTTATTACAAAAGCAGAACAAGAACACTGACACTACAAGTCAAATCCCTTTTAGGAGTGACAAAATGAACATTTTCTTTCCATGCATGGGAACTGTTTGCTTAATTCCTCCGGTCAAATATCAATATTTTTTTATGAATTCAAAAAAAAAATTCCTTTTTTTATGCTAACACAATACACATCATATTTTGCATAATATGTATATATTCAACTGCAAATGCCCCAACAATGTCAAAAATAAAAATTAAAACACCAAAGAAAACAAAGAAACAGCCACCTAGTTGAGCATTATATGTGTTATTATGGTACATATCACATAGAAAATTTTATTTTTACCTGTATTTGGTTTAAATCAGTAACCTGTTGTAATTTATAATTGATACAAAGAGACTTAGAGAATTTCAATGTGCACTTTATTGAATTTTGTAGTTTTCAAATATTAAGTTACACAACTTTGAAGCAAGGATCAGTACTATGCCTTAATTATTTCAAAAGTACATTGTATAACCTTAATGCATACATTGTTCAATTCAATTTTGTAATGATAGGTGTTCAACCCTATAGTCCCAAAATGTTTTAAGGACTACAATTGTTTGAAATTAAAATGAACACACAAGACTTTACCTTCTCATTCTACCAGATAATTATCAAATGACTATGTCCAGTGTTTAATTACTGTACTGTACAAAGATATTTTGGAAATATCTACAGTAAATTTAAAAAACACACTAGTTCTCTTTCAGGAACACAGGACTATACATCATTACATTGTTTATAGGATAGTCCATGTGTGTATTTTCCTATCTTATATAAAACAGATGTTACATGCCTCTTCCTTGATAACTTGAAACACCCTTCCTTCTACCAGTAAAATGTAGTAAATAAATCAATATTTTAAATAATTATATCTCAAATTTGAGTTACTCTTTCTTCTTTTTTTCACAAAATATAAAGTAAATTATGCATGTCATGGCCCATTTTACATCTTTTTCCTCTCCATTTACATAAAAACAATCTTTTACATTGAATCTTAATCACTTGCTTTAAATGAGAATTCTCTGTATGTCAAACAATTTTCACACAAACTCTGATATGATTTTTTTTAAACTAATGAGTCAAAATGCTCTTCATTCTATCAGAAGAAAATGCACTAACTGTCAAAAAGTGAGCAGCAAGAAAAGCTACAAAAATCTGTTTAAATTCTCCAAATTCCTCCACTGAAAGCCTGTCTTTTTTTAAGTTTATCTTTGCTTTTACATAAACTTGAGAAATACAAAAAAATTTAAAAACATCACTGAAAGTATAAGTATCATAATGTAAAATGTATCATATGGCCTAGAAAAAAAATATGTTTGTTTCCGCTTTCAGGCTGAAAAAATATAGGGTAGGTAGGTAGGCATTTTTTTTTTTTTTTGGAAATTTTTTTTTTCCTTCTTTAATCAAAACATGTACAGAAGTAACATTAATGACAAAAGAAATGGTGTTTTTAAGCATTACTGTGACTTAAATTATAATAGAAAGGTGACCCAAACTTCTGTCTGTCTTGAAAAGCTTGCAAAGTTGGAAACTATAATTCCCTGGGTGAAATCTTGCACATCATGGAACAAAAGCATTAAAAAAATATTTAGGGTCGGCACTATAAATTAGGGTCGGTCGGGAAAGCGGAAACAAACATATTTTTTTTCTAGGCCTAATCTATATTATGATACAATACCCAAAATTATTCAATAATTAATGTACTTATGCTTTTTTTTTATCAATTGTGAATAGTTTAGTACAATAGGTACAATAAATGTAAATGCAGATAACAGAGTGTTTGTCAAAGAGTTTAAACAAAAGGCCAAGGGGCAACATCGCTCACATGAGCACACTGGTTAGGAAAAGGCTGAAAAATAATCAGTTTAGCGTTGAAAAGTATGAATATGACCAATCACAGCTTTGCTGTTATCAAGATTTCGAAAGATTTTCCTTATATATTCCAATGATAAACTTTGAGCACCCATGGTGGCACCATCCCACATCCAGGGGTCATGGTTTGAACAAACTTGAATCTACACAACCTAGGGATGGCAATAACCAGAACTTAACTTGAAATTTGAAATTTGTGAAACTGCTTGAATTCAAGCATATTTAAAGCAGGAAAGTTTCATAATATAGTGTACACAAAATGTCTTTAAGGTTGAAAAGGTAGATAAAGGTCTATTTGATACAGATATTAGAAATCAAGTGTAAGTCCTACATGCAAATAATGAACCGAGCGTTTTCTAAGTTGCAATTCGGAACTACTTAAATCTTTGTACAAAAAGGCAGACTGGCAGATCTCAGTAATGATAGCATATTTTAAGTTTTATTGGCTATTTAATTCAATTCACTCCATTAAATATTATAGTATTTTATATACAATACATTGGTCAAATTACCCTATATAGAAGGCATATAAAATTTATGTACATCACTACATGTACCAGTACCATTGTACAATAATAACTATACGATCATTACATGACTGAATGCATTAGTTCATGATAAAAAATTAACGCATCAAATGATAATCATAGAAAATACATGTTACCTGCGATTTATCAATAATATCGATGCACCATGAAATACAAAACAAGATATATACAAATATACAAATATAGCATGAATGTCAGTAAACTTATCAAAATCGTCGAATGCTACTTTTACCCCCGATTCATGAATAGTATATGAATGTTTGCTTATTGGCATATGTTGTAGGTACAATAAAAAACCATTTAAAAACAACTAAATGGGGCTACTCACACCTGTTTGAGTTAAAATGAGTTCCCATGACCAAGTCACACAACTTTGACATTTTCTAGTAGCTATCCCGCACTGAATAAAAAATGTAGACGACAAATTGTTATTTTCTATTTTTGTCGAAAAACATTTCAGGATAAATAAATCAAGATTATAATTTTGATCAAAAAATAATTTTAAAAAATTATTTTATTTATTTTTCAAAGATAATTAAAAAAAAACAAATCTGATAAATACGGTGGGTGCTAAAAAATGGTATAATAATTTAGTGTTTCAAAAATAAATATATTTGCTTCGTTTTTTACACATGAAGTAATTAGAATATTTTTTCAATGCAGGTACAATAATAAAAAGGAAAACCCTTTCAAACGCAAATGTTTTTAATTCAATTATATCCGAATAATTGTATTCCATTACTTCCTCTCTCAAGGGCAAGTAACTTGAGTTTGACCGAATCAATATCACAGGGTCAACGAAAATATGTTTGGTTTACTAAAAAACACAGTTGTAAGGTCTCAACCTGTCGTTAGAAATGCAGTAAATCGTCAGGTTGCCCGAAACTATGGTGCTGATATTCAAGTCGGTAGGCCTAGGTTTCCATGGGGTGAATACGCTATGTGGGTAAGTTGAAGATCTCGAATTTCCTCGATATATTGCACATCGGTTGTATGTTCGTTCGCCCTAAAACGCGTTCACCCTTGACGCTGTTCGCTCTTACTCTCGTTCGCCCAGAGTCCGTACTCTCTGAGAATTGTTCGCACTAAGTCCGTTCGCGCATAATATGTTACTTGGTAAATGTTCATAATTTCCCTTGATTTTATTGAATTAATGTTTAAATTAGGGAATAACTATCGTCTCGTATCCTATTTTCGACCGTATTGTATTTTCGACCTATTGGCATTATCCTGTTATTAGCATCGCGATGCGAATAATTTTTGACGTTGTTGACGTTGTTGACGTAAATAAAATTATAATTTTGAGAGCTTAGAATTAAAAATTTAGTCTTTAAACATTAATATTTATGGATTTTATGCTTATTCCGTTAATTCCCACTCTCTGTCATCGGCTTATAAATACATAAGTCATGTCTGACAGAGGAACGAAATACAATTCCGCATGGTTACTTTCGTGATATTTTTTGAAATAACCTTATTCTCAAGTACGGTATAAAAAAAAAATGCATTTTTTATAATTCGGAATAAATGTCTTCATAAACAAAACTATAAATTATATAACTAAAAAATTCAATATATATGTACTTTATTTTGTTATAAATGAGTTGAGATAAATATATAACGGAATAAATGTCTTCATAAACAAAACTATCAAAATTTAATATATGAACTTTATTCCGTTATAAAAAAAATAGTTGAGATAAATGTATTTAACGGAATAAATGTCTTCACAAACAAAACTATACTGCAAAATTCAATATATACACTTTATTCCGTTAAAAATAAGTTGACATAAATATATTACGGAATAAATGTCTTCATAAACAAACTATCAAAATTTAACGGAATAAACGTCTTCATAAACAAACTATCAAATATCAATATATGCACTTTATTCCGTTATGTAGAAATAAGTTGAGATAATTGATAACGGAATAAATTCCAAGGTCTTCAAAAACAAAACTTTCAAAATTCAATATACCCCGGATGGTATGCACTTTATTCCGTTTAATGTCTTCATATATGGAATAAAAGCTATCCATTGCTATTACATGTAAATGCACAATACATTTTAGTACTCTCATTTATTCTTTTTCTGATCAATTTCATTCATAAAGTAACATATTTAAAATTTTCATATCGGATATTTTATTTCTGCACGGATTTCATTGTACAATGTATTCCAGAACAGGTTAGGAAGTAAAAGTCCTTTGTTTGTACGTTGCGTGACAGTGTAAAGAAATCCCGCACGCTTCAGTACAGATAGAACATTAAAGAGTCGCTCATCACGATCGTCTACTACACTTTTAAGATAACTGAATGCATTGTGAAACCAAAAAAAAGTTGTAATCTTCTCTCTTTTTGATCTTGATATTTGGAAACGTTGTCTCTCTATATATACTCCTGTTATTAGCATCGCGATGCGAATTAGTTTTGGGGTATTAAAATGTTCTTCGTCTCTCTATATATACCCCTGTTATTGGCATCGCGATGCTAATTAATTTGGAGGTATTTTATCCATTAAAACGTGTCATTTTAAGAGTGATCCCCCCAAAAAAGCCAAGCCCCATTTTTTTCTGATGGTATCCCACAAAGAAACCCTTTTCTCGGGAATACTTCCCTTTGTGGAGCTTATAATCTTGATATTTGGAAACGTCGTCTCTCTATATATACTCCTGTTATTAGCATCGCGGTGCGAATTAGTTTTCAGGTATTTAAATGTCCCTCGTCTCTCTATATATACTCCTGTTATTGGCATCGCGATGCTAATTAGTTTGGAGGTATTTTGTTCATTAAAACGTTTCATTTTAAGAGTGATCCCCCCAAAAAAGCCAAGTCCCATTTTTTCTGATGGTATCCCCCAAAGAAACCCTTTTCCCGGGAATACTTCCCTTTGTGGAGCTTATAATCTTGATATTTGGAAACGTCGTCTCTCTATATATACTCCTGTTATTAGCATCGCGATGCAAATTAGTTTTGCGGTATTTAAAATGTCACTCGTCTCTCTATATATACTCCTGTTATTGGCATCGCGATGCTAATTAGTTTGGAGGTATTTTAAGCAGTAAAACGTGTCATTTTAAAAGTGATCCCCCGAAAAAAGCCAAGCCCCATTTTTTCTGATGGTATCCCCCAAAGAAACCCTTTTCCCGGGAATACTTCCCTTTGTGGAGCTTATAATCTTGATATTTGGAAACGTCGTCTCTCTATATATACTCCTGTTATTAGCATCGCGGTTCGAATTAGTTTTCAGGTATTTAAATGTCCCTCGTCTCTCTATATATACTCCTGTTATTGGCATCGCGATGCTAATTAGTTTGGAGGTATTTTGTTCATTAAAACGTTTCATTGTGATCCCCCCAAAAAAGCCAAGCCCCATTTTTTCTGATGGTATCCCCCAAAGAAACCCTTTTCCCGGGAATACTTCCCTTTGTGGAGCTTATAATCTTGATATTTGGAAACGTCGTCTCTCTATATATACTCCTGTTATTAGCATCGCGATGCGAATTAGTTTTGCGGTATTTAAAATGTCACTCGTCTCTCTATATATACTCCTGTTATTGGCATCGCGATGCTAATTAGTTTGGAGGTATTTTGTTCATTAAAACGTGTCATTTTAAAAGTGATCCCCCCAAAAAAGCCAAGCCCCATTTCTTCTGATGGTATCCCCCAAAGAAACCCTTTTCCCGGGAATACTTCCCTTTGTGGAGCTTATAATCTTGATATTTAGAAACGTCGTCTCTCTATATATACTCCTGTTATTAGCATCGCGGAGCGAATTAGTTTTCAGGTATTTAAATGTCCCTCGTCTCTCTATATATACTCCTGTTATTGGCATCGCGATGCTAATTAGTTTGGAGGTATTTTGTTCATTAAAACGTGTCATTTTAGGAGTGATCCCCCCAAAAAAGCCAAGCCCCATTTTTTTTGATGGAATCCCCCAAAGAAACCCTTTTCCTGGGAATACTTCCCTTTTCTGGAGCTTATTATCTTGATATTTGGAAACGTCGTCTCTCTATATATACTCCTGTTATTAGCATCGCGGTGCGAATTAGTTTTCAGGTATTTAAATGTCCCTCGCCTCTCTATATATACTCCTGTTATTGGCATCGCGATGCTAATTAGTTTGGAGGTATTTTGTTCATTAAAACGTGTCATTTTAGGAGTGATCCCCCCAAAAAAGCCAAGCCCCATTTTTTCTGATGGTATCCCCCAAAGAAACCCTTTTCCCGGGAATACTTCCCTTTGTGGAGCTTATAATCTTGATATTTGGAAACGTCGTCTCTCTATATATACTCCTGTTATTAGCATCGCGGTGCGAATTAGTTTTCAGGTATTTAAATGTCCCTCGTCTCTCTATATATACTCCTGTTATTGGCATCGCGATGCTAATTAGTTTGGAGGTATTTTGTTCATTAAAACGTGTCATTTTAAAAGTGATCCCCCCAAAAAAGCCAAGCCCCATTTTTTCTGATGGTATCCCCCAAAGAAACCCTTTTCCCGGGAATACTTCCCTTTGTGGAGCTTATAATCTTGATATTTAGAAACGTCGTCTCTCTATATATACTCCTGTTATTAGCATCGCGGTGCGAATTAGTTTTCAGGTATTTAAATGTCCCTCGTCTCTCTATATATACTCCTGTTATTGGCATCGCGATGCTAATTAGTTTGGAGGTATTTTTTTTATTAAAACGTGTCATTTTAGGAGTGATCCCCCCAAAAAAGCCAAGCCCCATTTTTTCTGATGGTATCCCCCAAAGAAACCCTTTTCCTGGGAATACTTCCCTTTTCTGGAGCTTATTATCTTGATATTTGGAAACGTCGTCTCTCTATATATACTCCTGTTATTAGCATCGCGGTGCGAATTAGTTTTCAGGTATTTAAATGTCCCTCGTCTCTCTATATATGCTCCTGTTATTGGCATCGCGATGCTAATTAGTTTGGAGGTATTTTGTTCATTAAAACGTTTCATTTTAAGAGTGATCCCCCCAAAAAAGCCAAGCCCCATTTTTTCTGATGGTATCCCCCAAAGAAACCCTCTTCCCGGGAATACTTCCCTTTGTGGAGCTTATAATCTTGATATTTGGAAACGTCGTCTCTCTATATATACTCCTGTTATTAGCATCGCGGTGCGAATTAGTTTGATGGTATTTAAATTATTTTTTTCCTCTAAATATTACTTCCAATAATTTAAAATCATTAAATATTGTAAAATTAACTCATTTAACGCTTCTGACGTTACGTAAAATAACGTCAAAAATTATTAGCATCGCGATGCTAATAACAGGATAATGCCGACCTATTTTTCCCAGTCTGCTTCCCGTGCAGATACCCCATGGTAGAACATTATTTTCGGTTGCTGTACTTGGAAAAATACCTTTGAAGCACAAATGTAGTGAAAATACCCCAAATAATTAATTCAACGGAATTTCCTCTATGGTTTTAGTCCGTTGTCAGAAATTCTAGTCTTTTTACTAGTGCACATTTTATCTGTTGATTAACCAAAGCCGTAATTGGTTAATTATAAAGATTTTTTTATGACATTTTTCCGAAAGAAAATTAAGATCTTTGTCAAAGAGACGAATGAATATTGAAATGAATGGGTGGATCAAGCTAATTTTTTTTCTTCCTTAAATATGGGCAATTTCTTACAGATTTTTACTGAAAAATGCAACGTAATTTCATTGATTTTTTGTGGAAATGCTCAGATACTGACAGGTGGGTTCAACCAACGAATAAATGTATTTGCAACCAAAATATGCAACTTGTTCCATGTTTTTTTGAAAGACAGACAATCGTATTCTTATTGTTTGGAATATCCAATGAATATTTATAGCCAATACTGATTGGGCGTTGATACTATATTTAGGTCGAAAACACAAGACGCTAATATTTTTGTAAGGAAAACTGCACCCTCTCCATATAATGTCATATAAATAAAATAAACACAAAACTGCATGAATTTGGGTTATATCATTTTATTTATAGACACATATGCTAACATTTTAAGACCATATTTTCTCAGATTCTATAAAGTTTGCAATAAAATAATAAATAACATCTAAATAGGTCGAAAATACAATACGCCAGGATATCTTCTAATTTGGTATTTGCGACCCTTAATGCTGATTTAACGGTCGCAAACTGAGTTTTACCGGCGACTCGTAAGCGGAGCCGGTAAAAAGGATGTTTGCGACAGTTAAATCAGCATTAACGGTCGCAAATACCAAATTAGAAGGTTAGTTATTCCCATCCTAATGCAATCCATGTATTTTGTTTGTTGTTTAAGTCTTATTTTGTTGAGTATTATTACATTAAATACGTCATGAGGCATTGTGTTTTTGCGTCGCTCTATTATGACGCCACAATGAAAAGTTTTCACACTCGTTAATGCTCATTTTACTGCTTCAAACATCAGTGCATTAGCCAGTCAAAACGTGTTTTACTAAACAATTGCATTAGAATTATAATTTATTTTTCTTTAACATTCAGA
Source organism: Saccostrea cuccullata (assembly GCF_032062105.1). Lineage (NCBI taxonomy): Eukaryota > Metazoa > Mollusca > Bivalvia > Ostreida > Ostreidae > Saccostrea > Saccostrea cuccullata. The sequence goes on from NW_026931744.1 coordinate 19,230, forward strand.
ATATACAGTTGAAGAAATTTTTTTAAAAATGTAAAGTTATTGGTGTGGTAAGCATAGACCATTTCACGATAACTGCGGTACTGCTCTTTTGCAGGGCAAAATTATATAGTTTGGTGAAACATGACGTAAAAGTAATTGTTAATTGTTTAATATACGTCATTTTATTATCTGTCAACAAAAACTTTGCCACCAAAAATTACTATTTTGCCCTGCAAAAGTGTAGTACCGCAGTTATCGTGAAGGGGCTAATTGATTTTAATTTATAAGCAATGTTCAGTAAGGAAATATTAAATGAAGAATACAAGATTCATAAAAGAAAACCCTTTGTCAAAGATTGCAGGGCCTGGGAATATAATTAACGCCACTTTCAATTTCCTTAATTATTTTCAAAATATACATACCAATATGAAGCCTTAAAATTAACAGCAATTTTACCTATTAGGTCTTAATATTAAACATGTTAAATCAGAACTAAAGTCATTAAGTACCGATGGAAAGAAAGTTTCATAATTATATCTTTTAAGAAACAAAATTAAAAAAAAAAAAGAAATGACTTAAAATCCAATGACAATGTTGACATAAATAAATATTTGTATCATGGCTGTGGTGTTTTTCCTTTGAAGTCAAGTGTACAATAACTGGAGATACACTGATGGGCGGAGCCAGCTAAAACAGTGCCGTGTAAATAAATTATTGAACACCAAAGCGATTTCATCATTTTAAATTACATGTATATTTAATCTAAATTACACAATGAAATGGGCTTTGTTACATGCACAAAGACAAAATTTCTGCAAGTGAAATAAAAGTCTTTCACATAAATTACAGTGCGTATCCCAAACTACGAAATGCTTTTACGGAACTCTGCTGCAATGCAATTATTCCATCCATCGCAACGAAAATCAAGTTCTCGACATTAATTCTACACAGAAATATATTAAAATATCACATATATTGTAATATAGCGCTTTAGTAGAAAATTTACCATCTTTGCTGTGTTCTTTGTTCAACAAGAATAAAGTGCAGCTGTATGTACTGCATCCACAGATGAAGAGTTGTGGGCCTGACAAGGTGATGCGACAGCTCTCAAATATGTCAAATGATCAACGGGTATCTTTTTTTTCGAATACACCTGCATTTTCCTTCTTCAACTTCGAATTTTTCTCCTTTGATATCAAAAGGTTTTCTTGTGAATTTCATTAACAATCCATGTTAGTATATTAAGCTTGGATGCTGCAATCAGACGTCATTTCTCATGAACACACAAACGTAAAATGTGTAAATTAAAAAAATGTCAGGAAGGAGAGATTATCCATGCAGTCACCAGACAAAAACTACATATTCTATTGGTATACTTAAAAATCATGCATGGAAATTTGTGACATGACGTTTGATTGGCCATGATACAAGAAAGTTATTGAATATTTATTATGGTGTATCCTGATTTATTTGGACGAAGGGCGGAGACTCGTGCTTCTCACTCGTCACCGCCCCTCGTCCAAATAAATCAGGACACACCATAATAAATATACAATAACTATTACTTACAATAGGGCGATCATGATCTTTGGAACAGGACACAGGGTTTACAAGAATTATGGTGAACAGATTCATGCGAACAGATAGATAGGGCAAACAGACTTGATACCATGCACATCACTGTATATGCACATCACTAAGAGTATATCTTACTTTCTATGCCAGTATGGGTTTACTCCTTGTATCATAAATAGAGGACTTTCACATTTACAAAAGTTATTCCCTTTTGCGGGGTCAATCCAGCGTAAGGCACTGTTTTCCCTCTAATGGCTCTATACCCTTACCAACTTTATGGGTCAGTATCGTAGAAATAAAATCTGTTTAGAACAATTCTCTGTTATCCTTGGACTTTCTGAGTTTCAGTAAGATGTGGTATTCTCAACGTTATACAATTATTGCTGTTTTTAAGGTCAATACGATGATTTAGACACCTGAGGAGTACAATATTCACTGAGCCCGAAGGGCGAAGTGAATATAGTACTTCGAAGGTGGCTAAATCATCGTATTGACCGCAGAAAACAGCAATAAATGTTTTATTATATGACTGAATGATAGCAAACTCCTACAAGACTGTTTCTTTGCTTTAATGGAAAGTTTTAACAAGAAATTTCAACAAGAACACATTGTAAAGAAAAAATTGAACAGGTCAATAATTCCTTATATTGACCTGCAATAATTCCTTGTATTGACCTGGAACGTCACGTGCAGGTCAATACAATGTAGTATTTTTCTAACATAGTTGGTTCTCAGCCAATCAGAGAGAAGGAAATTATTCAATCATATAATAATACGTATTAATTAATGTCTGAAATTTACACAACCTTTCATTCACTGTTGAAATAAACACGGGTTAAAAATTCGTGCGAATGTCAACGAGTGAAGCAAATATCCAATAACAGCGTCTCAAATGGCAAAGAGGTAGGGCTTAAGTCATCTCATTGTTGTCAACAATTTAAAGTTGCTTGTTATTAATTTCTTAACCAATGAGAATCTATTCGCCATTTGACAGATGCTAATTACATAGGGCTGAGAATGCCACACCTTACTGAAAGTCCAATGATGACAGAGGATTCTCAGTTTTGTTGTTCCCAAGTACACTTGTATATGTAATGCAATTTGTAACACATACTGTCATAAAAACCTGATCTTCATCTATTTTCTTTTCAGAAAAAGGGACTAGCTTTCTCTCCATTTCTGTTTATCATCTGGTACCCTTCCTGGTATGTAACAAAGAATCTGAGAAAACACAAGGAAGCTAAGGAGGCCCAGGAGGGTTAAAATTACTGAACTCTTAGACTAGTACAGAACAATGCACATACCATCAATTTCAGTGAGGAAATAGTGTCAAAGTGATAAAGAATTGTTGTTTATTCATGGATTTGAATTAAAACTAAACCAATAAAAAAGGTTTTATTCATTTGTCTTGTTTAACTTCAGTGCCTTTGGTGTGTTTCTGGGATCGTGTATACCTGGGGTGTTACTTGAAAGTTATTTATAGATCTGTAATTGCATACACCTTACACACTTTTATTTTTGTATTTTAGTCGAAGTCATGGTGATTTTGAGAGTAAGTCTCCAAGGTCAAGGTCAAAGGGTCAAAATTGGTGGTATCCTATGAAAGGTCTTTCAACAAAGAATACATATATGAAGTATAAATGTCCTGATATCTACTGTTCAAAAGATATGGCCAAAGTAAAAGTTTGGAATTTTTGTGTAAAAGTGAGTCAAATGCCAAGTTCAAGGTCAATAGGTCAAATTTGGTGGTACCCAAAGAAAGGTATTATCACAAGGAATACACATGTGAAATATGAAAGGCATAGCTCCACTAAATCAAAAGGTTTGGGCAAGGTTAGTTTTTGCGGACAAACAGCTAGACAGATGGACAGCTAGATGGACGGACATGACAAAAACTAAATACCCCAGAAACTTTGTTTACGGGGGCATAAAAAAGGAAATACAGCAGCTTCTTGACAATGAAGATTCATGATATACATGTACAAGTACATGAAAGTTGATCTAAAGAATGTGTAAGCAATACCACTTTTAGTTTAAACCAGAAGTCTCTGAAAAGACTGTACTTCTACAAGTATGGACTTGTAAAAATGGATCTAAGTAAAGCCTACATGTTTGTAAAGTCTAATTGAAATCAGTAACCATCATGACAATTCCATTTGTTGAAATAAAAAAAAGCCTTGTAAATAGAATTCATTACATACCTTGGTATAATCTACTTGTGTACTAAGGCATCACAGTATATTGTAAGAGAAACATTTTGGAAGAATTTCACAGGTGTTTTTATTTGTTTTTTTTTTGTGGTGGGGGGGGGGGATTTAAATCAAAACAGTAGGAAAAAGCAGGAGTCACCAAAATAACATTGTTGATATCTAAAACTGACATACAAATTAATGTATCTTAGTACAGTCTACCATGAATGAAATCTTATTATAAATATACCAAAAAGTTCTGTGAAAGGAGTAGCATCTGAAAAATTGTTGACTGACTCGGGTGACAACAGGACAGGAGATGAATACTTACTTTAAGCTAGCCAAAAACAAGTAAGCCTTGATAAAATCAAGTAATGTTCCACAGAGCTCTTTTGCTCAAAGACTAGAAGGGCTTAAGCAGAATTAAGATGCATGTTTCTTTGTAAGTGTGTTACAATGTACTAATATTGATCTATACTGAATGCATAACTAAAAGTACAGTTGGCCTTTTTTTTCCCAAAGTATTTTCATCTGACAAAAAAAAAAACTCGCATATTCATTTCCTCTTGAACAACAAGTTCAATATCAATCTCATTTGCCACATATTTATTTAAGTTAAAGCACCAACTGTTCAAAGGTTATCGCCAAAGTTAATGTTGAGTAAATTTGTAAAGACAAATAATGACCCCCATTGAATAATGACCGGGGGTCATTTTTCGCCAGCGAAAAATGAGCCCCGGTCATTATTCGACGTAGAAAAATGACTCTTGCCCGTAGAAAAAGTGTCACCACCCTAAAAATTTGCAGAACCCACGTAAAGAAAAATGACCCCCGTAGAAAAATGACTCCCTGCTGATTAAAGCTGAAATTTTTAAGGGGCAAAAAAAAATTAGATAAAGAAGCCTATTGGCCAAAATGCTCACCTGAGCTTATTTGGAATAAATTGATGATATGTTGGGGTCATTTTCAAAAAAAGTCCATTTTTTGAATGACATATTTTTGAAAAATGAAAGTGGTTTTCCTATGATTTTTTCAACTTTATTTGAATAATACAGTAATAAACTACTAAAATCCACTGCATTGCATAAAAAAAATATTTCTTTTAAAAAAATATTGACATTTTATCTTAGTCAATTAAACTTTGATGTCCTTCCTGTTACTTTCATAAAAAAGAGCTGTAAAACTCTATTTCAAAATTTTCATCAAATAATCTTTTGTATATCGTTAAAAAATGAAAAAAAATATCATTGAATGCCGAGATGTCTGACATTCATCTAATATATGAACGTTTAAAAGCATGTCAAACTACCATATACCAAACAGAAGCAAAATCTACAGGTTTCTCTTCATGAAAAGCCTTATTGCAGAATGTTTATATGCTATAGTTGAAAAAAAAATTCTTGTACATTATTTTTGTGATTAGAATAAACAATTACAGAAAGTTATTTAAACATGTGCTCTGCCAAAGCAATTTAAAATAGGAAAATATACTGGTAACAGTAAGGACTCGGGTAACAGGAAGGACAAAACAGTAACAGGATGGACCAAACAGTGTAACAGGATGGACAATGAAATCTACATTTTAAATAAAAATTGACTTTTTTAAACTTTATTGGTTAAGAAAAGAGAAAAAAATGTAGAATAAAAACATTATTTTGTCAAATCTGGCAAATTCGAGACAATAAAAGACATTTATGTCCATCCTGTTACAAAATTTAATTGTAAAGTGCTATTAAAATATTTATCACTTCAATTTTTGTTTATTAAAGGTACTCTATGCTGTTGCAAAACTAATAATTTTTCATAATTTTAAGAAAAACAAATGATAAAACTTAAATAGGTATATAAATACCAGGATAATTTGTCCCTCCTGTTACAATTTCTGTCCATTCTGTTACAAGAGTGCATGTTTAAGTTATAATGGCACTATTTGAAGCACAAACAAATTTCAATATGATTTACAAAGTTTTTTAACATGTATTATTAAACTTATATTACTTAGAAAAATTAGAGTAATTATTTTTATTGTTAAAACTCAAGATATGAAGTCCAGTTTTCCTTACTGTTACCATATAATGGTAAAAGGAATGACAGTAACAGGATGGACGTTTCTCATATAAATCACCAGTTAGTTAGTATAACGTACTCTTTTTGCATCATTGAGACATTGAAACCATTTCTTTGTAACTTAGTTAATCTAATTGTTCTAGCAGAATAAACAATTTAAAGAGTACTTGCATAATATGAAGGTAACAGATAGGACTTATTTTAATTATACTCTACCAATAAGACAAACTTATCGACCTTTGAACCCTTTCTTTACTCACTTTCAAATCATGGCGCTCATAAACTTGAGACAACAGAAAATGATGATATAATGTCCCGTACGAAATTTAAGTCACGTATTTTTAAAAAAATCCAGGCGTATTTTAATCTAAAAATCCTTGTGGAAATCTCTATTGAAATGAATATATAAAACCAGGCGTATAATGTAAAATACAGGCGTACACGAGGCGTAATCCTCCCGTATTTTTGGCCGAAATATGCAAATGAGTACGCCTGGAAATTCAAAATACGTCTGGAAATTTTAAAAATAGAATTACGCCTAGATTTCAAGCATACCCTTAAAAATACGCCTGCAAAATAAATACGCCCGTATAAAAGAATACGCCCGTACAAAAAAATACGCCTGTACAAAAAATATGCCTGCTTTAAATAGATTTGAATTAAATAGATTACAGCAATGGGAGCTACAACTATAGCATGAATATAAATGTACAATCAACTTTAGTACAAAGATATTTGACTACATATGCTAAATAAAGTGCCACGCCACAGCATGATACGCCCGTCAAAAAATTACAATTATCTTAAACAGTTTAAAGTGCAAGAAAATCTGATGTCAACCTTGATTTTAAGATTTTCCAGGATTTTTCCACTCCTTAAAATATTTGTTTATCCATCTCCTGTGGTGTAGGCTCTGATTATAACAAATATTGTATCATTCATAGATTTCTATACTGGTTGTGTTAGACCTTGCCAAATGCCCATCATATTAAAATATATCAAATTAGTCTTAACAACTTAATCTATACCTAATTAATTTTGAAAATAAAAGGCTGGCCGTCAAATATAAACTGACCAGCAGTTCTTCTGTCTAATTCCCAAAGGATACAGATAAGCCGATGCTCTGAAGAAATGATTGAGAGGCCTAGCCTTCCTACATTGAACACATTAATTAATCTTTAACTGGATGCTTGTCTACTCATTACTCCTAATAGATTATTGGATCTGCACTATCTACCATAAAACAATTTTAAAACATCTAAAACATCAATGATTTTTTAGATTTAATGTCAAACAGGTTTTAATATGCAATTTGTATGGACATGCTGATTCCACCCCCACCCCATAAAATTAGTTTTTAAATGCATAATATTATGTAATATCAAAATAGTTTAATATGCAATATCAAAAATTAATTTTAATTACTTTTCATCAGATTCATTTTAAAACTTGGGCTAGCCAACAAGAGCTATTTTTAATCCAACAGGCTAACCACATTTGCCCAATGCCCAGGGGGATATAGATAGCACTGATGCTCTACCAGCTACTCCTCACATTAAACTCATTAATTTATCTCTCTAATTTGACGTGCAATCTTCTGTTATCAAAATTCTTCTTGACCAGTGCTTGATAACTACACTCATGGAGTGGTGGAATTTCTCTAACACACATTATATTTATTATAGATTGCTGTCAAGAATATGCTAAAAAAAAAGTACTTTCTTGATTTAACATTTTTTTAATAAGGATAGTGCAATACTCTTACATTTGTTGGAGTGTGTTAATGAAAAGAAAAAAATACACATTTTTTTTTTAATTTCACTTAAATTAAAGGTCACAGTGACCTTGAAATAGGTCGCGACACACCTTCTACCTAAGATGCATAAACTGGCCAAGTTTGATGATTCTAAGTCTAACAGTTTTCTAGTTATGGACCGGACAGGATTTTTCCATATTTGGCTATAACTTTTTAATCATAGGTCAGAGCGACCTACTTTTTGTGCGCGTCACACCCTCTACCCAAGATGTATCAACTGACAAAGTTTGATAACTCTAGGCCTTATAGTATTAAAGTTATGAGCCGGACACAAGAAAAGCTAACAGACGGACAGACGGACGGACAGACGGACGGACACGAAGCCTATAACATAATACGTCCCGTCTTAAGACGGGCGTATAAAAAGATTAGACAAATTAAGCTAAGCATATATCACTTTTATTTTCTTAATATTTTTCAGTGTGATAAAATGTGAATGAGAGTCATTAGTAAAGGATTGTCAATAAAATTTAAAAAATTATAATCTTACATTTACTTTTTCAAAGCACAGTTACATGTTAGAATATATTAACCGTTTCACAGCATTTTAACATCCAAGGCTGAGTTTTATAGTAAACAGTTGAAACATTCCAATAATCACAGTGAATCACAGTTTTGAGAATCATGCCGAGTACTCCTGCCATTCTTTTTACTCCTAAATTGGCATAAAAGATGCAAATCACGAGCAATGCTGTCATTCACGTTTCACATCACATTTCCCAATCACATTTTCATAGATTGAAATATTCACAAAAAGAAGTTTGAATGCTTTATAACTGGCATTGCAAACGGTCATCTTCTTCCTGATGCAATCTTCCAATGGCTACAGTTCACTGGCATTATTGCATTTATGGAAAGCTATGCTGCTGGTCAACTTTTAATATTGCAAGATCTTTTCTCCTCCTCTTATGACCATTTCATCATTCAATCAATTTTCCAACTGTGATAAGGATTTAGATGTAAATCATTTTCTGGAAAAAGAATAATTCATGTAATTCAAAATACTACTGACCCAATTTTCAATCATTAACATCTGGCTCTGCAAATCAAAAGCAAATGCAGCTGTCTTTTATTTTCATATATAAAAAGTTTCAATGTTAAGCTATGTTTTCAAAATATTTACCTCTTCTACACCATCTGTGCTTTGTTGTGGCTTTGTTTCTCTAATCTCATTGTTCTTGGCATGACCTGCCTGGTGGTTTAAAATTGGCGCAAATACTTGGATGCAGATGCTGTTATTTACAACCCCCTAGTTAGCTAAACTCTTTTATGATTTCTGGAAGTTCTACTCAGTACAATTTGTAAGTTTGAAGAAAAATGCTGTTTTGTTTACAGCTAGAACATAAAAATAAAATTCCATCAATGTATAAACAAGGTGTATTCATTATATGAATTAAAAAGATACTAGGGTGGGAAATAGAACTGCTGTACACAAACCGGATATAAATTGATAAGCCATTCTTAGGTTTACAACATCACAGATAAGTCGTTCCTAAACATGCTCAACACATCTGTAAGTAATTAGCACAATCCCAGCAGGTTAGGCTAGGGAAGTGAAAGTTGATGGTAATGTAACAGAGTATCTAAATATACCAAATATAAATCATTTTATAAGAAAAACATTTAATTGTAATAACATGTATGTTTATAGCCTGACTAAACAATTAATCATGAAGTTCAAAGAATATACTATCTACTTTACAGTTATAGAAATCATCTGTGTTAAGAAAAATAATACCATTTTAAAAAAAAAAAAATGGGAATGACAAAATTTTAGGTCCATGGGATAATGTTCTAAAAAAAAAAAGTTCTAAAAGAAAAAATCAGTTTAATTTATGAAAAATAATTGCTTTGATATTTAATACAACAAACTAAATGCAATATTGTAATGTATACAATCATGCAATACTTTGCTGTTTTTTTTTTTTGTTTAAGTTACATGATATAATAAAAATGTTTCTTATGCAACTCAATACTTTAAAAAAAAGAGAATGAGTTGACTAAGTTTTTTTGGCTAAGTTGAAAAATCCACCCGAATTTTAAAAAATACGCCTTTTGAAATTTTCTAAGTTTTAATTTCCTTGTGCCAAAGAGACTAAGTAGAAAATACGCCCGGATTTAGAATTTACGCCTGGAAAAAAGGAGACGTATTTCTGGCAAAAATACGTGTACGCCTGAAAATGAACCGTATTTTTAAGAATACGTCTCTTGTACGCCAGGATTTGCAAAAAATCCAGGCGTAATACGTCTCTGAATTTCGTACGGGGTGGATCATGAAAACAAATCCCAGGAAAGTGAGATAACTTTTATTTTAACATTTTCTTTTTGGTAACAGGAATGACATAAACTTGTAGGACATGTCACTTCCTGAATGTTAAATGCATAATACTAGTATTTAGTGGGCGGCATAAGTAAAACAATCATATTAGATTAATCTGTATATGAATTCAATTAATATGAGGTGCAAAATTTGTACATATCTTCACAGGGTAATATTTTCCCCATCATTTAACTAAGCACATTATAAAATTTTTGTTGAAGTGACATGGTTTTACTGTTAAATTTTACTCGAAATGCATAGAAAATTTTTTATAAAACACCTGGGAGATGATCATAAAATAACTTATAAGCTGTATGACCATGTATATTAACCAACAGGGAAAAAAAATTCACTCTTAAGAATGTTTTTCCTATTATTCTGATCAAAAGACAAAAAAGTGGACTTATTTTGAAAATGACCCGTTGATCTCATAACATACGATTATAGCTATATTTTAAGGTTTCGTCAAAGGTCAACATGTCTAAAAAATATTTTTACAATAGCTTCAAAACTGTGTGGTAAAAAGTCAAAACGTTTACAGTTTATAAATACATCATTGATTAATAGATAGAAAGTATCACTTGATAACAAATATTTTTTAACAAAATTTTTTTTTTAGAAAAATTGTATCAGAAAATGTGCATATATAAAGAAAAATGCACTTACTTAATTCTGTCCTTTTTCTGAAAACCAACATTGCAGAAATAATATATGTTTATCATTGAAGGGCAAGTTGGACATGAATGGTCTCTGAAAGGCTGTTATTGAAAGCATGATACATGTATGTGTAAAGACAAGACTCCTTTAAAATCTGCCATTTGTAATGTACTTTCACTTTCAAGTCTTAACATTTGGACAAAATAAACAGGGAAAACAACTTTCCAGAAGCTGTCCAAGTCCAACTTGCCCTTCATTGATAAACATATTTTGTTTCTGCAATGATGGTTTTCACTAAGAGCACAGAATTAATTAGGTGACAGTACGTATTTTTTGAAAATATATGCATTTTTAAGAAGAGTTTTTCTCAATTAGTATTTTTTCCAAGTTTATTTTTTTATCAAGTGATACTTTCTATCTGTTAATCGATGAAAAATTTATGAACTATAAAAGTTTTAACTTTATACCTCACATAGTTTTAGGGCTATTGTAAAAAAAAATTTGGACATGTTGACCTTTGACGAAACCTTAAGGTCAATGCAATGATTCAGAATCTAAAGGAGTAAAGATTTATCGAGCCTAAAGAGTTAGGTAAACATTGTTTTTCGATGGTGGATATTATCGTACTGACAGAAAAAAATCAGCAGTATAACATATTATTATATCCTCCGCTTGAAAAGCGGGAGGGTATATAGTGATCGGGACGTCCGTCCGTCCGTCTGTTACGCTTTGGGATATCCATCTGTTATCCGCAACTCCTCTTATATATAAAAAATGTGTTTTTGAAACAGCTATGCCCCTGTATGGCAACATAGCGAAGATTAAACTTTTTAAATGCAATTTAAATATAACGGTACCCAAAGTAGGGTCTTCTCACAAGAAATACAACTGAAAAATAGGAAAGCCCTAACACCACTTGTTCAAAATTATTGGCTAAGGATAAGTGTTTGAAAGGTAGGTCAAACTTAAAGGTCAAAGGTCAAAGTTGATGGTTTCTTAAGAAAGGTTCAATGTAACAAGGATTACATTTGTGAAGTATGAGAGTACTAGTATCTACAGTTAAAAGTTATAACCAAAGTAAATTAAAAATTTGGCATTTTTTTGTAAAATGGGACAAACTCCAAGGTAAAGGTCAAAAGGTCAAATTTTGTGGTACCCAAAGTAAGGTCTTGTCACAAGGAATATACACATATTGAATATGAAAGGCATAGCTACAATAAATCAAAAGTTATGGTCAAGGTTAAATTTTTTGCGGAGAAACAGACAGACAGACAGACATACAGACGGACACGATAAAACTATATACCCCCGAATCTTCGATTACAGGGACATAAAAAGAAATGGTCTTCAATTAACTTTTCATATTATAATACAGTATAAAGAAAACGTTACAAAAATGAAAATGTTCTGATTTTCGTATTAAATTCTCTGAAAAATATACTCAGAACTGGGTAAAAGGGTGGAGTAAAACAAGAATTAAGAAATGTAATGAATACTGTGTGCTAAATCAAAAGGTTATGTCTACATGCATATTTTTTGCATTAGAATGTGTATTTTACACTAGCCCATAGCTTTACAGAGCATGTTTTTAGGTGTTATACCCACCCATCCCCTTACTAATTTAGGAGGAAGTCGATTATCAACAAAAGCAACAAAAAAAACTACCCTACCTTTATTTTTCTATAAGGAGGGACTAAAAATAAGCTTAAAATAATCTACTATTCTACTAATTTTCAACTGTTACTTTGCCACAATACTTTCAACTATACCCCCCACCAACATTTAAAGTATGCTTTAATCATGGCGAAGTAAATTATGATATGATAGAACTTGTGTGAAGGCTTAACTTTATTTCAATATTTTATCTAGAGCCTCTTTCAGTATTATTGAACAGTATAGAGTTTTATTTATATTTTTGCTTTCATTTATTTTTTTTTTTTTTGTTTTGATTTAACGTAATTTTTTTTTTTTTGGGGGGGGGTTTAAAAATTTCCTCCTCTTTCATTGTGAGAAAGGATTTGCCAAACTTATACAAGCTAAAAGTTGAAATGAAGGAAAAATTAATTTTTCTATGAAAGAGTATTGGAACCTGATTCTTGCATGGTTTGATTTCTAAAAACAAATGGAATATTATTCTTTAAGCAAACACTGTAAGGAGGAAATTAAAAAGAAATTTTATTACTTGACAATTAAAGAATCTCTTTTCACTTTAAAGGGGGTCATTTTTCAATGGGGGTCAATTTTTTATAGGACTAACATATAAAATAATGACACCTATGACACTTTTTCTACAAAAAATGATTTTTTTTCTACGGGTAGGGGGTCATTTTTTGTCGTTGAAAAGTGACCCCCGGTCATTATTCGATGGGGGTCATTATTCGCCTTTACAAAATTTTTGCAAAAGTGGTTCAAACACCATTGTCAAGAGGCCAAATATTGGTACCAAAATGAAGGTGAAGTCACTAGGAATACTCGTATGAAATATGAAAGCTATAGCTCCAACCAATGAAATATTATAGACAAAGTTAAATTAAACAGACAGACGGCAAAAATCCCCCCCCCCCCCCCAATCTTTGATTACGGGCATAAAAAGTCATAAGATGGAAGGATGTTTATATAGAAATTTTAATCTTATAAACACAAAATTAACTGAACAAAAGACAAACTAGTATGTATAAAAATAGAAAAAAAAATATGTTAGTGTAACACTGCTGCCCCGTATGCATGTCAGCTTTAAGTGAGGGTTAAAGTTTTTCAAATGCAAGTCAAACTCCAAGGTCAAAAGGTCAAAATTGTTGGTATCCAAAGGAAGATCTTGTCACAAGGACTATACCTGAGAAATATGCAAGCACTAGCACTAACAGTTTAAAAGTTATGACCAATTGAGGTTACTTATTTATTTTTTGAAGTGGGTCAAACTCTAAGGTCAAGATGTCAAATATTTTTACACCCAATGAAAGGTCTTGTCACTGTGAATAATTATGCATGTCAAGTATGAGAGCCCTAGCACCAACTATTCAAAAGTTATGGCCAAAAGAAAAGAAATTCTTGGTAAAAAAAATCGGCCAAACTCCAAGGTCACTGGATAAAATTTGGTTGTACCCAAAGAAAGGTCTTTTCACAAAACACCTGTGAAATATGAAAATCATTGCAGCACCCACCCAAAAGTTATAGCCAATAATAAAATTTTTGCAGACAAACAGACGGACGGTCAGAGCAAAAAAACGACCTCGATCGGCATAGGGTTAAGAGCTACTAGTCTATCAAGGCCTAGGTTGTGAAGGAGTTGATCCTTACGTCGCCGTTTGTAATCCACTGCTGGATGTGGAGACCGGACCTTAGGATGAGAGTGCGGGCACGGAGCCGGGAATTTTCCCAGGGGGTCCACTTAAAAAAAGTCAACCCAGACACTTCTTGAAAGAAAAATGGAAAATAAAACGTAAACTCTCCAAAGGAGATGAGCTATTTTTGTGGAGGTGGCAGGTTTCAAGGTCACTTAAATTAGTTGCTGTGGAATATACACTGAAAGAAAAACCTAGTGAATTTATAATAACTATTGTGCCTCGTAAAGCCTTTGTCGTGATTAGTAATCTTTCAGTTTACAAGCTAAGATAGTGAGAGTTTCTTTTCAATTCTTGATTTATCTAATAAATATATCCAATACCTAGTAAAACTACTTTTAAGCTTGTAAGGTAGTGATTGTATGGACAGTAAATTTACTATAGTCTTAGTGAATTCAACTAGTTATTTTTTACAGTGTACATTTAAAATAAAACCTTAACTTGTTTTCCAACGTGAAAACCTTATTTCTTGTGGGGATGAGGATAGGTTCCCTTCGTGAACCATACGGTGGTATAAATATACACTATTTTCTCAGGAATGCTGGACCAGTATCTGTTATCAAATTACAGAATTTTATAATATTTGGATGTGCATAGTATTTCTGTAACCGAAAATCTTTCCGAAAAATTATATAATAGATTACATTAAAGTCCAGTAAGTTATGAAATTCGTATATTTCTCCGATTTGATTATTGTTTCATAAATAAATAGCACAGTATTTCATATTCCATCTACCCTCCTCTATGGGAAGATGAATACCTTTCCTGGAACTGGTCCGGTCTTTGAGCTTTTTGTTTATTGCAGTCGTAATTCACTTATCATTATGAAAAAAATGACCATTCCTGTTGTGTTAAGATTATTCAGAAATATTAAATGTACGTAGATGTAGATGTACAATAATATAAACATAAACTAAGACATGAGATCATTAGTCTGTATTGCATAGCAGTGTTAGGTGGATGCTTTATCTGCTTTGATGCTATAAATAGAATATAAATAGGTTGGTGAACCTTGCTTTTCATTGGATGCACTTTCATCTTAAATCACGTGCTTATTTTGGTGGGAATTTTTCTGTTGTTCTTTTGTTCCCATTGCCGCCTTGAAAGTTGCCCCGTTGAGTGTGATTTTGAAATATATCCGATGAATCAAATGCTATGTTCTCAATAATACATGGATTTTTATAATTCTTCACCCATGTCAATGGTAAGTATTTTGTTCAATGTTATATTGCGCAAGTTTGACAAGTTTTTTTTGGGGGGGGGGTGTAATGTGATCAATTTCGTGAATTTGATATAATGAGTTAACCAGTAACATTAACACTCGACAATATTTCATGCTTCGATAATGTTTTTCTTGTTTAGCAGTTGTAAGCCCTGGACGTGGACGATGTGGTGAAATGGGAAATACTCGGTGAACAGCAGCTGAACAGTCTTCACTTTGAATGAGCTTCATTTCAATGGCGGTCTCTGGAAGAACGTTTCTCTGCAGTCTTCGTGTCTTTAGCAGGTAAGGTCCTGACAATCACAACGTAGTTTCTTAATTTCGTAGATTCATAATTCGCACTATTTTAGGAATTCTGGAGCAGTTATTTAAATAAATATGAAATCAACAAACAGTAATTGAGCTAATAATAGAATTGGGCATTGTTAAAGAGGTAATCACTAGATTTAGCTACATGTACACCAGGCTTACAGTATTTTCTTTAGAGAAGTGGACAGGCTTGAATTTGGTATATAGCTTTATTTAACTGCACAAAAAGTTTCATTTTTGCTATTTTAATGAGTTTTTCACAAATATATAAATATAGTTTCCATCTTCTTTCATTACAAAATTTTATTCACACACTACACGCACTATATTAAATTAAACATGCTTACTACATTGCAACAAGAGAAGGGAGGAGGGGTGCTTTTAGTTAACATTTCTAATAATAGTACGTGTAAGGAGTCATGTCTGGAAAAAAAAATTGGAAGGTGCAGCATGCAGCCTGAGGTAGTGTAAATTCTGATTGTTGGGGTGAGGGGGGTGGGGGGGGGATAGGGG
Source organism: Saccostrea cuccullata (assembly GCF_032062105.1). Classification (NCBI taxonomy): domain Eukaryota; kingdom Metazoa; phylum Mollusca; class Bivalvia; order Ostreida; family Ostreidae; genus Saccostrea; species Saccostrea cuccullata. Next base: position 35,218 of record NW_026931744.1, read on the forward strand.
ATCACTGAAATATATAATTAAGAAAATCTTTTTTTGTTAATCTTAAGGCTATAATACCTTTTAAATGTAAAGAAAGTTGGAATTTGATCATAGCTCTAAGATTTTGTCGTTTATTATTCAAATGAATTTGTTAATGTAATAATCAGATACTAGTAATGAGAAAATAAAACAGTGGATTAATTGATTTATTTTTAGGGATTTTTGTTGTAATCATTTTTATGCCCCCCAGATTGAAAGATCCCGCGGGTATATTGTTTTGCCATGTCTGTCTGTTTGTCTGTCTGTTGTTAACTTTAACTTAGCTCATAAGTATTGCGCTGTCAAGGGTAAGTGTTTACCACTTCAGTGTACGACTTGTGACAATCGGGGGCATAGTGTTTTACAAACGCATCTAAGTCATAGGAGTCGGAATATGGAGGATTGGGGGGGGGGGGAGGGGGGACATAGCCCCCCCCACACTTTTTCTGCAAAAATAGACTTTATATAGGCATTTAAAAATTTGGATTTACCTTTTTTGTTGGTTTAGCCCCCCCCCCCCCCCCACTTTCGATTAGCCCCCCACACTTTCAATTTGCTTCCGATGCACCATGTAAGTTTCAGTGAAGTTTATGGGTAAAACCTATTTCAACCAGTGCATTCAGCATTTATAGGTGAAGGGGAATTAGAATTGTGAATTTCATGGTCCTTGCCCCCCCCCCCCCCCCCCCGGCCTGGGGGGTGGGGCCAAAACCACTAAAATTAGTGCAATCTTTAGAAATCTTATTTTATTTTTGGACATCAAGAAGTCAAACTGTTGGCATGATTGTAATAGGTATTGGTTTTATGGCCCAAGGGTTGAGGGTTCTGCCAGTGTTAGGGTGGGGCTCTTTTGATTATATAGTGAAAATGCATTAAATCTTCGTAAATCTCCTTCTCTACTCCTGGGTATCAAATAAACTAACCAAGTACATAGTTATGATGAGCATGACTGCCTCTTTCATAATTGTGAATTTCATAGCCCCTGGGTCATGAGTTCTGGTATTAAGGTGGGGCTCTATGATTATAAAGGAAAAATGCATAACTTTTTTGAAAATCCTCTGTGCTTCTAATTATTATTTAAACAAAGGAAGTGTGTGGTTCTGATAAGCAAGAATGCCTCTCAAAGTTTAGAAATTCATGACCCAGGGTCGGGGGGGGGGGGGTTATGAGGGGGGGGGGGGGTCTATTGATTATTTAGTGAAAATGTATAATTTTTTTTCAAAATATTTTTTTTCTCTACTCCTGGTTATAAAGTTAAGAAACAAGTGTATATTTTTGATGAGCAAGAATGCTTTTACAAAACTTTTAAAATTTGTGGTCAGGGGGAAGGATGTTCTGGTGTTTCTCGAAGGGGTTGGTAGCTCTATTGATAATATCGTGAAAATATTTGAATTCTTTGAAAATTTTCAACTTATTGCAAAGTAACATTTTTTATGATGAGGGTACCTGACTTCAAAATTTGTAAATTTCATGACCCATGGGTCATGGGTTGTGGTGTTAAACAGAGTAAATTAAGTTTGAATAAATTTTACATTTGAGAAAAAATTAACTCATCCTGAAACCAAGTAGGATTTTTTTTATCATGTTCAAAGAGTCCATTTCTTCTTTACTCCTCATCCATTTAAATGCGCAGATCTAGAGGGGTTGGGGAGAAGGTCCAGAACCTTCCGAATTTGCAGATTAATTAACATTTATTGTGAGGTTAATTATATTTTCTAGGTTTCTGGGACAAGTAAAGTCCTCAGGGAATCTAAGTTGGGAACCCGGGGGGGGGGGGGTATGGGGGGAGGGGCTCATAGTCAATAAGAGATTTTTATATGGGGAAAATATTACTTTAATTTTATCAATGTAAGACAGTGAAAATATAAAATTATGTTCAAAATTTTTTTTTGTCAGATAAATATATTGATGCAAAAGACATCTTCATTTGCATTTATGTTCTGTCTTAAAGAGTAAATCCTATATAGTATAAAATACTAGTTACAAAGCACATAGTATAAGATGAAAATATGTGTATTTCATTTCCAGAATAACTTATATTTTTAATGAAAAACAAAATAAAGAGCAACTGTAACTTAATTTTATAGACAGAGACTGCACAAGCAGGAAATTCTTGTAAGAACATTTTCTAGTAATTCTCTCTCTCTCTCTCTCTCCATTAATAAGGGTACATTTAAGAAGTTTGCAGATAGCAAAGGATTTTTTTCTTTAACTACAAGTACCTACATGTAGAGTTAATTATTTTGTAACCTTTTTATCAACTTTGGTGCCATGAGTTGAAAAAAGTATTAAATTTATAGACTAGGGAGGATTGTCTTATAGAATCCTTAGTAGTAAAGGTACATAAATTTATTTCTTGACTCAATTTTTAAGAACTTGTAAATTGTTTGCATTTCTTATTTGTTATTTTTATAGAATTCCTTTGAAAATAAAGTTTTAAAATCTTATTCTAAAACTTAAATACCTGAATCATTTTTTTTTTTTTTGAATCATGAAATTTTATTATAAACTGCGAAATCATCAACCTGTATTAATGTCAGGAAGGGGGGCTGTAACTACAATATAAAAATAAATAGTTCGTTTCAGTCTGATTTAATACATGTATGGTCCTTTTCTTCCTTTTACTTTATAATTTAAAGATATTATACTAAATTTAGAAAATGTAAAAAAAAAGTTCCTTAGAAGTATGTGTCTCCTACAAGACTCTATAAGTCCACACGTTTCTTTTTTAATCAGTGCAAGTAGTGATTAATCTATAATTTGTGTTATTCTGTACTTTGACGTACTACAAATACAATGCAAATTACGCCCGACTAAATTTTGGCATAAGCCCCGGAAGTACACCCAATTTAAGGCTTAGATTTATGACTTTTAATGAAACGGGCCTCAGATCTATTTCACTGTATCAATAAGCTACACTTAGGTTTAGCTACTGCTACCAGTATTGTATCGATGATGCATCAAGGGATGAACACTCTGAAACTTGCTTCAGATGCTGGATTTGAATTTATATTTTCTTGATGTTTGACTAGTTTTAAGTTTTTGAATTAGAATATTCCCAAGTAACTGCAAGCCCTATCTGATCAAAGTTGCATAAATGTTGCATCTTGGGATGTAAACTTCTAGACTGTTAGTTTAATGTGGGCCTTTGCCTTACTAAAAAACATTTGTTGAGGTGAGTTTTGTAATCTCTGATTATATGTACCTATGTTTTATGAAATGTAATCAATTAAACTTGATTATTTTTCTAATTTTCTAACTTGATATATTTTTCTTTCTTTTAAGTGTATGTTTACAGGTATTTACAAGAAGATTCATTCATAAATTCATATTTGAATATCAACTCATCAAAAGAATATTTGAATTTTCGAATATTCATTGACCCCCCTAAGTCACAACTGTAGGATATAAAAAAAAATATCCAATGATTGATATCCACTGGAAAAATGGGTAATCATGGGATAAAATCAAACATTACCTGGCTTCTAATGAACTGTTGTTTATTTGCAGTTTTCGTCCTGATATTTGAAATCTACATGACTTCATTGTTAGAGATGGTGTAGACTTGGAGGCTGGCTGGCTCATTCATCGTTGGAGGATTTGGAGGGGGCTGGTCATATTGGATTGGAACAGCATGCCAACAGCGCTGGAATGGAGGTATTACTTAGTCTTTAAGGAAAATCAGAGGTAAGATAGTTTCATTATTATTTTGGAACTCCCACTAAGTACTAATAGACTATAACACTAGCTTCCCTCCCCACTCTTTGCACGTCTTTCGTAATTGACATTTTCTTTTTTGTTCTGTTGTTTTTAGCTCACCTGAGCCGAAGGCTCAAGTGAGCTTTTCTGATCAAAATTTGTCCGTTGTCTGTCGTCGTCGTTGTCGTCGGCGGCGGCGGCGGCGTAAACTTTTCACATTTTCATCTTCCTCTCAAGAACTGCTGGGCTAATTTCAACCAAACTTGCCACAAAGCATCCTTGGGTGAAGGGGATTCAAGTTTGTTCAAATGAAGGGCCACGCCCTCATTCAAGGGGAGATAATTGGGAATTAATGAAAATTTGGTGGTATGTTTTAAAAATCTTCTTCTCAAGAACCACTGAGCCAGGAAAGATGGAACTTATGGGTAAACATCCTCAGGTAGTGTAGATTCAAGTTTGTTCAAATCATGACCCCCGGGGGTAGGGCGGGGCCACAATGGCCGACCAAAGTTTTACATAGAAATATATAGGAAAATTCTTTAAAAATCTTCTTCTGAAGAATAACAAAGCCATAACTAATCATATTTATATGGAAGCATCCTCAGGTAGTGTAGATTCAAGTTTGTTCACATCATGACCCCCGGGGGTAGAGTGGGGCCACAATGGCTGACCAAAGTTTTACATAGAAATACATAGGAAAATTCTTTAAAAATCTTCTTCTCAAGAATAACAAAGCCATAATTGATCATATTTATATGGAAACATCCTCAGGTGGTATAGATTCAAGTTTGTTTGAATCATGACCCCTGTGGGTAGGGCGAGGCCACAATGGCCGGCCAAAGTTTTACATAGAAATATATAGGAAAATTCTTTAAAAATCATCTTCTCAAAAATAACAAAGCCATAATTGATCATATTTATATGGAAGCATCCTCAGGTAGTGTAGATTCAAGTTTGTTCAAATCATGACCCCCGGGGGTAGAGTAGGGCCACTAATGGCCGACCAAAGTTTTACATAGAAATATATAGGAAAATTCTTTAAAAATCATTTTCTCAAGAATAGCAAAACCATAACTGGTCAAAGGTTTACTTTTAGATTTAAACTTTTCAATAATAAACCAATTTCTACTTTTCCTAGCCACAGTGCTCAGGTGAGCGATGTGGCCCATGGGCCTCTTGTTTCTTTTTCTAATCTTCTCTGTTCTATCTTTGCCGTGACATGGTGGAATAAGGACTTGGAGGCTGGCTGGCTTATTCATCGTTGGAGGATTTGGAGGAGGCAGGTCATATTGGATTGAAACAGCATGCCAACAGCGCTGGAATGGAGGTATTACTTAGTCTTTAAGGAAAAGCAGAGGTAAGATAGTTTCATTATTATTTTGGAACCCCCCACTAAGTACTAACATTAGCTTCCCTCCCCCACTCTTTGCACATCTTTCGTAATTGTCATTTTGTATTTTGTTCTGTTGTTTTTTCTTTGTCTAATCTTCTGTGTTCTCTCTTTGCCGGGACTTCATCATTGGACATGGTGGAATAAGAACTTGGAGGCAGCTGGCTCATTCATCGTTGGAGGATTTGGAGGAAGCAGGTCATATTGGATTGGAACAGCATGCCAACAGTGCTGGAATGGAGGTATTACTTAGTCTTTAAGGAAAAGCAGAGGTAAGATAGTTTCATTATTATTTTGGAACCCCCCACTAAGTTATAACATTAGCTTCCCTCCCCCACTCTTTGCACATCTTTCGTAATTGTCATTTTGTTTTTTGTTCTGTTGTTTTTTAGCTCACCTGAGCCGAAGGCTCAAGTGAGCTTTTCTGATCAAAATTTGTCCGTCGTCTGTCGTTGTTGTCGTTGGCGTTGTCGTCGTCGTCGTAAACTTTTTACATTTTCATCTTCTTCTCAAGAACCACTGGGCCAATTTTAACCAAACTTGCCACAAAGTATCCTTAGGTGAAGGGGATTAAAGTTTGTACAAATGAAGGGCCATGCCCTTTTCCAAAGAATAAGAGAAAAATTAATGGCATTTTTAAAAAATCTTCTTCTCAAGAACCACTGGGCCAGGAAAGATGAAACTCATGTGGAATCATCCTCAGGTAGTGTAGATTCAAGTTCGTTCAAATCATGACCCCCGGGGGTAGGGTGGGGCCAAAATGGCTGATCAAAGTTTTACATAGGAATATACAGGAAAAATCTTTAAAAATCTTCTGCTCAATAACCACTGGGCCAGGAAAGATGAAACTCATGCGGAATCATCCTCAGGTAGTGTAGATTCAAGTTTGTTCAAATCATGACCCCCGGGGGTAGGGTGGGGCCAAAACGGCCGATCAAAGTTTTACATAGGATTATGTAGGAAAAATCTTTAAAAATCTTCTTCTTGAGAACCACTGGGCCAGGAAAGATGAAACTCATGTGGAATCATCCTCAGGTAGTGTAGAATCTAGTTTGTTCAAATCATGACCCCCTGGGGGTTAAAATCCAAGCCCCCCCCCTCAGTAAACTTTCAGTTCTGATCTGATATGTGCTTTTTCCTAGCCAATTGCTCAGGTGAGCGATGTGGCCCCTGGGCCTCTTGTTTCTTTGTCTAATCTTCTCTGTTCTCTCTTTGTCGTGATTTCATCGTTGGACATGGTGGAATAAGGCTTAAGGGCAGCTGGCTCATTCATCATTGGAGGAGTTGGAGGAGGCAGGTCATATTGGATTGGAACAGCATGCCAACAGTGCTGGAATGGAGGTATGACTTAGTCTTTAAGGAAAAGCAGAGGTAAGATAAGATAGTTTCATTATTATTTTGGAACCCCCCACTAAGTAATAACATTAGCTTTGTTCCCCCACTCTTTGCACATCTTTCGTAATTGTCATTTTGTTTTTTGTTCTGTTGTTTTTTCTTTGTCTAATCTTCTGTGTTTTCTCTTTGCCGGGACTTCATTGTTGGACGTGGTGGAATAAGGACTTGGGGGCTGGCTGGCTCATTTATCATTGGAGGATTTGGAGAAGGCTGGACATATTGGATTGGAACAGCATGCCAACAGCATTGGATTGGAGGTATTACTTAGTCATTAAGGAAAAGCAGAAGTAAGATAGTTTCATTATTATTTTGGAACCCCCCACTAAGTACTGACATTTGTTTCCCCTCCCCCACTCTTTGCACATCTTTTGTAATTGTCATTTTGTTTTTTGTTCTGTTGTTTTTTCTTTGTCTAATCTTCTCTGTTCTTTCTTTGTCGTGATTTCATCGTTGGACATGGTGGAATAAGGCTTAGGGGCGCCTGGCTCATTCATCATTGGAGGATTTGGAGGAGGCTGGTCATATTGGATTGGAACAGCATGCCAACAGTGCTGGAATGGAAGTATTACTTAGTCTTGAAGGAAAAGCAGAGGTAAGATAGTTTCATTATTATTTTGGAACCCCCCACTAAGTACTAACATTAGCTTCCCCTCCCCCACTCTTTGCGCATCTTTTGTAATTGTTATTTTGTTTTTTGTTCTGTTGTTTTTTTTCTTTTTCTAGTCTTCTCTGTTCTGTCTTTGCCAGGACTTCATTGTTGGACATGGTGGAATAAGGGCTTGGAGGCTGGCTGGCTCATTCGTCGTTGGAGGAGGCTGGTCATATTGGATTGGAACAGCATGCCAACAGCGCTGGAATGGAGGTATTGCCTAGTCATTAAGAAAAAGCAGAGGTAAGATAGTTTCATTATTATTTTGGAACCCCCCACTAAGTACTAACATTTGTTTCCCCTCCCCCACTCTTTGCACATCTTTCGTAATTGTCATTTTGTTTTTAGCTCACCTGAGCCGAAGGCTCAAGTGAGCTTTTCTGATCACATTTTGTCCGGCGTCCGTCTGTCTGTCTGTCTGTCCGTCTGTCTGTCTGTAAACTTTTCACATTTTTGACTTCTTCTCAAGAACCGCTGGGCCAATTTCAACCAAACTTGCCACAAAGTATCCTTGGGTGAAGGGAATTCAAATTTGTTCAAATGAAGGGCCATGCCTTCATGCAATGGGAGATAATTGAGAATTAATGAAAATTTGGTGGCATATTTTAAAAATCTTCTCCTCAAGAACCACTGTGCCAGGAAAGATGAAACTTATGGGGAAACATCCTCAGGTAATGTAGATTCAAGTTTGTTCAAATCATGACCCCCAGGGTTAGGGCGGGGCCAAAATGGCCGACCAAAGTTTTACATAGAAATATATAGGAAAATTCTTTAAAAATCTTCTTCTCAAGAATGACAAAGCCATAATTCATCATATTTATATGGGAGCATCCCCAGGTAGTGTAGATTCAAGTTTGTTCAAATCATAACCCCCGGGGGTAGGGCGGGGCCAAAATGGCCGACCAAAGTTTTACATAGAAATATATAGAAAAATTCTTTAAAAATCTTCTTCTCAAGAATGACAAAGCCATAATTCATCATATTTATATGGGAGCATGCTCAGGTAGTGTAGATTCAAGTTTGTTCAAATCATGACCCTCAGGGGTAGGGCGGGGCCAAAATGGCCGACCAAAGTTTTACATAGAAATATATAAGAAAATTCTTTTAAAATCTTCTTCCCAAGAATGACAAAGCCATAATTGCTCATATTTATATGGAAGCATCTACAGGTCATGTAGATTCAAGTTTTTTCAAATCATGACCCCCGGGGGTAGGGCAGGGCCAAAATGGCCGACCAAAGTTTTACATAGAAATATATAGGAAAATTCTTTAAACATCTTCTTCCCAAGAATGACAAAGCCATAATTCATCATATTTATATGGAAGCATGCTCAAGTAGTGTAGATTCAAATTTGTTCAAATCATGACCCCAGGAGTAGGGCGGGGCCAAAATGGCCGACCAAAGTTTTTAAAGATATATATAGGAAAATTCTTTAAAAATCATTTTCTAAAAAATAGCAAATCCATGATTGGTCATGGGACTACTTTTGGATTTAAACTTTACAATAGAAAGCCATTTTCTACTATTTCCTACCCTTAGTGCTCACAGGTGAGCGATGTGGCCCATGGGCCTCTTGTTTGTTCTGTTGTTTTTTCTTTGTCTAATCTTTTGTATTCTCTCTTTGCCGAGACTTCATTGTTGGAGATGGTGGACTTGTAGGCAGCTGGTTTATTCAAAGTTGGAGGATTTACAATAAAAAGCCTTTTTCTACTTTTTCCCTTCTTCCCAAGAATGACAAAGCCATAATTGCTCATATTTATATGGAAGCATCTACAGGTAGTGTAGATTCAAGTTTTTTCAAATCATGACCCCCGGGGGTAGGGCAGGGCCAAAATGGCCGACCAAAGTTTTACATAGAAATATATAGGAAAATTCTTTAAACATCTTCTTCCCAAAAATGACAAAGCCATAATTCATCATATTTATATGGAAGCATGCTCAAGTAGTGTAGATTCAAATTTGTTCAAATCATGACCCCCAGGAGTAGGGCGGGGCCAAAATGGCCGACCAAAGTTTTTAAAGATATATATAGGAAAATTCTTTAAAAATCATTTTCTAAAAAATAGCAAATCCATGATTGGTCATGGGACTACTTTTGGATTTAAACTTTACAATAGAAAGCCATTTTCTACTATTTCCTACCCTTAGTGCTCAGGTGAGCGATGTGGCTCATGGGCCTCTTGTTTGTTCTGTTGTTTTTTCTTTGTCTAATCTTTTGTATTCTCTCTTTGTCGAGACTTCATTGTTGGAGATGGTGGACTTGTAGGCAGCTGGTTTATTCAAAGTTGGAGGATTTGGGGGAGGCTGGTCATATTGGATTGGAACAGCACATCAACAGAGGTATTACTTAGTCATTAAGGAAAAGAAGAGGTAAGATGGTTTCATTATTACCTTGGAACCCCCCATTAAGTACTAACATTTGCCTCCCCTCCCTCTCTTTCTGCACATCTTTTGGTTTATTTCTTTTATATTTTGTTCTGTTGTTTTTTCTTTGTCGGTACTTCATCGTTGGAGATGGTGGAACTTTGAGGTGGCTGGCACTTCATCGTTGGAGATTGTGGAATAAGGACTTTGAGACAGCTGATGTAAGATCGTTTCATTATTTGCAAATAACAATAACAATCTGTTTACAAATAATTCTAACAAACTTCTAACAATTGACTCTAACAAATTACAAACAAATAACTATAACAAACATCTAACAAATAACTCTAACAAATGTTTAACAAATAACTCTAACAAATGTCTAACAAATCATCCTAACAGACTTCTAACAAACTCCCAACAAATCATCATAACAAGCTACGAAAACTACTAACAGTCTGCTAAATGTTGTGTGATGCATCTAGTGTGTTGGTGATAGTGTCTGTGTGCTTGTCACCTCTCGCTTTCAGCCATCACCGCTGGCTAGTAGCAATGTGAAAAGGGAAGGAATTTTTATATCTTCCCCTGCCAGTACATAGCCTCTCCACAACAAGTCCTATGCGATGCCTCCACGTGGAAGCAGATGGATACTGGGTACCTTTTTGGTCCTAGGCTAAGTTCGCAAGGGCACACAAAAAGATGAGTCTTGAAAGCCTTGGCTGGCACCTAATATAGGAGATTGATTGTTTGTATGTTGTTTAATGTCCCTCTCTAGAATTTTTCACTCATATGGAGAAGCCACCACTTGCAGATGGAGAGCTACAAATTTTGTCCTATACTCAGCACTCAGGGCCATGAGGGTTCTTTTTCATGCCAGCACCTACTGCGACATGGGACCTTGGTTTATACAGTTACTAGAGCAAACACTCTTACCACTGCTCCATGCGGTCAAGCCTAATATAGGAGAGGAAATTGATCACAACCCTGATTATGTAAGTAATGTAATGATGTAAGTGCTGGCTATGTATCCTATCTGGTGTTATATAGATCATATAGTGAAAATGCATTATTTCTTTGAAAATCCTCTTCTTTTCTCCTGGGTATTAAATAAGCTAACAAAGTACATAGTTATGTTGAATAAGGCTGCCTCTACCGAAATTGTGAATTTCATGGTCCCTGGGTCAGGCGTTCTTCTGTTAGGGCAGGACTATATCGATCATATAGTGAAAGTGCATTATTTCTTTGAAAATCTTCTTCTCTAAACTTAGGTAATAAACAAACAAACTAAGTACATAGTTATGGTAAAAAGAGTGCCTCTTTTAAAATTGTGAATTTCATGGCCCCAGGGTCAGGGGTCCATTTATTATATAGACAGTGAAAATACATAAAATCTTCTCCTCTATTCCTGGTTATTAAATGAACTAAGTATATAATTATGATGAGCAAGAGTACCTCTTCCAAAACTGTGCAATTTATGGCCCTTGGGTCAGGAGTTCTGCTGGTGTTAAGGTGGGGGGGGCATTATTGATTTTATAGTGAAAATACATTAATTCTATGAAATTGTCTCCTGTAATCCTGAATATTAAATAAACTAACTAAGTACATGTATATAGTTAAGATGAGCAAGAGTGCCTCTTCCAACATTGTGAAATTTATGGCCCTTGGGTCAGGGATTTGGGGGGGGGGGGACTCTATTGAATAAATAGTGAAAATGAATGAATTCTTTGAAAATCTTTTCCTTTACTCCTGGGTATTATGCAAATGATCTAAGTACATACTAAATAATGAACAAAGGTGGCTCTTCCAAAAAGATTAATTTCACAGCCCTTGGGATAGGGATGCTGTTGGGGGATTTCATATAATCTGGAATAGATTAATGCTTTTAAAATTTCTCCTTTGGTTATAATTAACCATTTGTGATGACCAAATATGTCTTTTTGAAAATTTCCTCATCTTAAAAAGAGGTTATTCAAATCAAGACCCCCTGGGATAGGATGGGGCCACAATGGGGAATCAAAAATATACATAGGAATATATAGAAAAAGTCGACTTTTATAAATTTTCTCCAAGAACAACAAATCCACAATTTGTCGTATTGATATGGAATCATCCTTGGGTAGTATTAAGAATCATGACCATCGGGGAAGGTTAGGGCCACAATGGATGATCAAAGTTTTACAGTCATTTGGAATATATTGAGAAAATCTTTAAAAATTTTCCCAAGAACAACAATGTCATGACAGGTCATACTAAGTCTTATACATTAACATTCTCTGAGGTAATGTAGATTTAGGTATGTTCAAATCGAATATATATAGGTAAAATCTTCTCAAGAACAGCAATTCCTTTAGTCATATTGATAGTGGAAGCATCCTTAGGTAGTTTAGATTCAATTAAATTTGTTCAAATATTGATCTCAGTAGGTATAGGGAGGGTCCACAATTGGGATTAAATTTTCTTTACAAAGGAATATCTGGGGGGAAAAAATCTTTAAAACTCTTATGTTCAAGAACAGCAAAGCCATTGTTATTGATATAGAAACATTTTCAGGTAGTTTAAAATTCAACCCCATGCAACCTCCATCCCCCATTCTCTGTAATATAAACTTTTCAATACTGAACCAATTTGTGCTTTTTCTAGCCAATGTGCTCTTGTTTACATCTGTGATATTTTCCTTACTTTGATGCAGGTTTGTTAATTATGTTGGCAGCTGATTCTGATTAAATATTTGTACCAAGAAGCAAACAAACCATCTTTAGAATGACTGGTAACCATGTGACTGACAGCCATGGCCACATTTAGCTGTATACAATTCTTTGTCCCTTTCCGGATCTCCTCATCTCTTTGTAAAGCTTTTTTTGGTGACTGGCATATAGTGGCATTTTTACAATGGATAGAAAGGATCCATGCCCAGCCTTGTCTTACCTCCCTACCTGCTGATTCCAGTCCAGTGAACCATCACAGTATGGAAACTTATATGAGTTACAGTTCTTAAAGTGCAATATTCCACAATGTAGCAGTCTTTTTACTAGTACTTTTTGCAAATTTCATTTAATTTCAGTACCAACTTTTAGTTGTCTGAAAGGTATTGTGTAAGGAAATATTTTCCCATCAAAATGAACTTAGTCAATACTATCTAGTTCTGCAAAAGTAATAATTATATATTTTTTAATTTTCTTTTTTTACCTTTGGAATCTTGGTTTAGGCCTAAAGAATTAATTTGGGTCTCATATTTTAACAAAGTCAGTATCATATATTTAGCAGAATTGTCCACTCTAAAATTAAAGGCAACTCTTTTTTAGGTGTGCATGGTGCAACTTCCTGGATGGCGTGTAGTGTGTCTGTAAAAATGTGAAAACTGGGCCCATGGATTTTGGGGTAGGTTAATGTTTACTGTTGATTTTCATTCTTCTTGATTTTCTTTTCTTTCCTTTCTAAAAAAAAAAAAACAGAAGGGATTTTAAGGAAACTGCACTCAAATTTACATATATGTTTTATTTTTTTCCGATTAACCGGTTACAAATTGCCATCCCTACTATTTTTTATCTTAAATTTAAAGATCTCCTGAGTTACTCAGATGAACTATTGCTATCCATTGTTGTATGTTGATGATCGTGCATTTCGTATCATAAGTTTACATTTGACTACGTTCAGCTTCTTCTCTGGAACAACTGAACCCATATTTCAACCATTTTTGGCAAAGAACATTTATGAGTAAAGGGGAACAAAAATTGGACCATGCAGCCCAGGGACCTTAGGGGTGGGGCTAAAACCATATCAACATTATTGCTATATATCTTTTAAAAATAGTCTGTATATTCCTGGACATCAAGTAGTCAAACTGTTGGCATGATTGTAATAAGTTCTCTTCCAAACTTGTGAAACTCTTGGCACCTGGGTCAGGGGTTCTTAAGTTAGGGTGGGGCTCTAATGATCTTTTAGGAAAAGTGCATCATACAATTCTTTAAGTTTCTCTTTCCCTTTATATAAGAGTAGGAGCATTGTTAGAATGATCAAGGGTGTATCTTCCAAATTTTTTAGGTCACCTGAGTAAACTCAGGTGACCTATTGCTATCCGTTGTTGTCCGGCGTTATGCGTCGTCTATCATCTGTCGTGCGGTAAAATTTGAACATTTTCAGCTTCTTCTCTGCAACCACTCAACCAATTTCAACCAAATTTGGCACAAAGCATCTATGGGTGAAGGGAAACAAAAATATGAATTTCGTGATCCCTGCCCCCCTGGGGCCTGAGGGGTAGGGCCAAAACCACTAAAATTAATGCAATCTTTAAAAATCTTCTTTACTCCTGGACATCAAGCAGTCAAACTGTTTGCATGATTGTATTTAGCATTGAGTCCTCTACCAAAATTGTGAAATTCATGGCCCTGGGGTCAGGGGTTCTAGTGCTAAGGCAG
>NW_026931745.1:0-4914 GCF_032062105.1 Saccostrea cuccullata
CAAAATTCTGCAACACTTTGCTGATTTTTCAAAGGTTTTCATCAGTAAAGATGACAGTAACATTATCAGGAACAAACTATATAACTAGCTAGGAAGAGATCAAGACTTGCTCTAGCTATTAAACATAAACACTTGCATCATAGTTTATTATTTTTCACAAGATCAAATTGTGGTTACAGACAGACAAAAAGACAGAAAATCTGCAGTTTTTGCCTAACAAAGCAATTCCCAAAGTGTGCTCTGTAAAGCATTTGAAACATATTTCAAAAAATACCATAATTTATTTGGTAAAGGAAAAAAATAATTTAGAAATTAATAACAAAGTAAACTAGTGCTAATTGTAACGGGGACTGTTACAGATGCCCCCAAACGCTCCCCAACCCCCTTTTTTGGTGACATATCCCCTGTAAGCTTCATTAAATAAGACAAACTCTATGCATTTGAGACTTTAACAACGTTTACCCAGAAGTGTACCAAGTTCATTCAAATTTTAGCATTGCACGCGTGCACGTGTGAATGCATGTGCGTAATGACCATATCATATTGTCTACAGAATCTATATATTTTAATATACTAAATATTAAAGTATTTAATCCAAAAGTATTAAAAAATATGCTCATTCAAGTGTATTTTTGATTTTACTCATTTCACGTGCACGCACGTGCATACATGAGCATGGTGACCATACCTTCTTGTAGAAGTTCATTACATCTATCTATGTTCTAAATCCCACCCCGTTTGGTTGAAAACCAAGGGAGTTATAGCTATTTAAAGTTTAAGCCAATCAGATTGCAGCGCACGTGCATGCACGTGTTTTCATGAAAATTACTATATATCGTATTGTAGAACATCCTACAGTATGCCTATATTTTAAATTTCATAACATTTCGTCATAAAACAGAAAAGATATTGAGATTTTTGTTTCAGCCAATCAGAGCGAAGCGCACGTGCATGCGCGTGAGATCTTGCTATTTTGACCATGTCCTATTGTCTATGCTACTAATACATCCTCACATTATGAGTTTCAAAGCATTTCATATAAAAAAAGAAAAGTTGTGGCTATATCTATTATATTGGTCATTTCACGTGTTGCACGTGCACGCTCTTGCAAGCACGTGCGCGCAAAATGACCTTTATTCCGCAAATCTACATAACATGTGTACTTACCCTAAAAAGGTTTTACCTACATCGGACGAACAGTTTACAAGATCATTCCCGGACAAAAAAGTTCCAGGAAGAAGAAGAAGAAGAAAAATAATAATAACTAGTGCTAATTGTAACGGGGACCGTTACAGATGTTCCCCAAACGCTCCCCAACTCCCTTTTATAGTCATATTCCCTGTAAGCGTAATTAAATAAGAAGTGTACCATGTTCATTCAACTTTTATCATTGCACACTTGCGCATGTTAATGCATGTGCGTAATGACCATACCATATTCTCTACACAATCTATATATTTTAATATGCTAAATATTAAAGTATTTAATCCAAAGTATAAAAAAAAACGCTCATTCAAGTGTATTTTTGATTTTACCCATTTCACGTGCACGAACGTGCATACATGAGCATGGTGATCATACCTTCTTGTAGAAGTCTATAACATCTATCTATGTTCTAAATCCTACCCCGTTTGGTTGAAAACCAAGGGAGTTATAGCTGTTTAAAGTTTCAGCAAATCAGATTGCAGCACACGTACACGCACGTGTATGTATGTGCAAGATGACCATACCTTTTTATAGAAGTCCATTATATGTATCTTTGTTCCAAATCTCAACCTGTTTGGTTGAAAACCAAAGGAGTTTTAGCTGTTTAAAGTTTCAGCCAATCAGATTGCAGCATTCGTACATGCACGTGTATGCATGTGCATGTTGACCATACCTTCTTGTAGAAGTCTATTATATATATCTATGTTCCAAATCCCATCCTGTTTGGTTGAAAACGAAGGGAGTTATAGCTATTTAAAATTTCAGCCAATCAGATTGCAGCGCACGTGCATGCACGTGATTTCATGACAATTGCTATATATCATTTTGTAGGATATCCTAATGCATGGCTATGTTCAAAATTTCTAAGCATTTCGTCAAAAAACAAGAAAGATATTGAGACTTTAGTTTCAGCCAATCAGAGCGTAGCGCACGTGCATGCGCGTGAGATCTTGCCATATTGACCACGTCATCTTGTTTATGCTACTAATACATCCTTACATTATGAGTTTCAAAACATTTCATCAAAAAATAGAAAAGTTACGGCAACATACATTATACTGGTCATTCACATGTTGCACGTGCGCGCTCTTGCAAGCACGTGCACGCAAAATGACCTTCGTTTCGCAAATCTACATAACATGTCTACTGACCCTAAAAACATTTCACCTTAGTTGGATGTGTAGTTTACGAGATCATTCGCGGACAAAAAAGTGCCCAGGAAGAAGAAAAATAATAATAACTAGAAACGATCTCGTTGCAAGCAACGAGAGGTCTTCCGTCCGTTTCAGGAAAAGAACCTAAAATCGAGCTGAAAAAGTGATAAAAAATTTGGTCACAAAGGGGATTGAACCCAGGTCGCCAGCGTGAAAATCCGACGCGCTTTTTTCCTCTTTATTCCCAACACGCTCACATCACGCGTTTGAGTCCACTGCTCCAAATGTACTTGAATATACTTCTTCAACAATACACCTGTCTAAGAATCACGAAAGGCACGCCACTCTTTATTATTTTGCGCCAAACGCCACAAGTTAATCTGCGCGCCTTTTCTTTGGAATGTTTCATTAAATAGATGTGATAGCTTCAATAGAATAAAGAAAAAGGAACGTTCTTTAAGCCTAAATTTTGAGGTTTAGAAAATATTTTAAACAGATTGTACATATTCTATATCTTATATAGGTAAGCAACACAAAAGAAGTGAAATGGTAATCATTTTTAACTTTTTTTAATTATCCGTTTATCCCCAAAGTGAACTAACCCGATTCTTTACACCTTCATGAAAAGGTAGAAATGGTTCGATGAAACACATGTCTCGCCCTTCGACGGTCAAGGAATCAGATTTCATTTATGTTCAATGTTCAATGTTCAACTTTAAATATCTTTGAGAAAAGAATGTTAATATAAACTCCATTAGACGATATTATTTAAAAAAGGTTTTCTTATTTCTGTCTTTTGTATTACTTTAATATGACTCAAGTGTGCACGGGAAACACAGTGGTTACTTTTGTGAAAAACGAATAAACTTTAAATACTGCTCTAAATATAGTTATGTATACAGTACGCCTGCAACAGTACACCTGTCTAAGAATCATAAAAGGCGGGCCACTATTCATGATCTGGCAACAAACACCACGAGTAAATATTCGTGCCTATCCTTTGGACTGATCTATCAAATTGGTGTGATAGCTTCAATGAAATTAAATATTAAATTAAACAACTTCTTATCGCCTTTATTTTATTTCGACGTTAAGAAAGTAAAAACACATTGCACACACGTATCTAGCCCAATTACACTAAAGCAGTAAACGGAAGTTAAGTTTTAAGATTGTCACTGAATTGCAGCGTACTATTAGGTGAAAGTCCACGTAGTTTTTTTACTTCTGTCTTTTCTTGCCTTTCGCATGTTTCATGTCTTTGCGCTTCACTTCTTTTGGGACTTTTGGTTTTTGCAGATTTTCTGTACTTGGTTCCAACATTATACAGTGATGTGTGCTGAAAACTAAATCCAAATATCATATTCATCATTTTTTTATTTTCTACCAGGGGAGATGGTTTTCCCTGGTCGTCATTTAAATGACTCATAAAAAAAGTAATTGTTGCATAAGGATAGGCAATGTTTATTATTCATTAAATGTCAATATTTAGTACATCTATTTACTCTTCTTTAAACAGTTTAAGGATGCGTTCATTCACAAAATTATATTTTTACCGACTTTTGATTAGTCAGAATATTGCACCATATATGGACTGAATGTTTTTATAGACATGTGCACATGCTTATATATCGCAGATAAAAAAATCGATTCATCGCACCCCATGACCTAGTTTTTAGAGTACAGTATCAGTATATGAATCCTAAGTGTCTCAGGGCAAGCTGAATCTATACTTTTGAACTATGAACATTAAATAATTATTTTAATGTCAACAAAATATCATGAGGTATTTTGATTTTTTAGAATAACAATAAATGCAATGTCTACAATACATATAAATATGGACTTCTCTGAAGTAAAAAAAATAAAACAATCACTAACCCGGCTAGCATTGTCAGCAAATTGACATGCATCCCTCTCTCTCTCTCTCTCCAATGTGCTCACACATTGCATGCACTGAAGACTTGTTTGCTTTATCCGCACTATTTTCTCTTCGATTTATTTGATGTCTCGACATTTTAATTCATATTGCCCGGGGATATTTTGAAATAATATTGTTGAATCAATATTCCCCCAAAAATTAGCAGTGACAATCATTTGAATTGAAAGAATGGAATATTCACTCTCAGGACATCCATTCTGTGTGTGTGCACTATGGTTTTATAGTGTAAAGTAACTTACCTGTTTCATGTCATGATCATGTCTATCAAGGAATGTAAACATTGGGGTGAAGGACGATTGACATGCGTCAGAACTAATCCATCGTACGACTTACTTATAGCTGAAAGGGGGGGGGCTTGATCTTTTTTGGAATAGGCAGCATAGTTTTATTTCAATCTCCTGACTGCTAATAACTTGTTTTATGTAACACACGACAAGCAAGAATTTCAAGCTTAGATTTATTAAAAAGATAGCTATTTTCTAAACCTTCTTCTCTATCAAATACAACTGCCACAAACACAATTACAGTCATTTAACATTTAAATCTCTCTCTCTCTCTCTCTCTTAATTTTTATATTTTCTTTTGAGGATATGAAAGAAATCTCTTTTTTCAATA
>NW_026931746.1:0-4950 GCF_032062105.1 Saccostrea cuccullata
AAGTTTTACATTGCAGAGGTGCGCATGTGAATGCACGTGCGTAATGATCATATCGTCTTATCTACACTTTCTACTTATTTAAATATACTCTATATTAAAGCATTTAGTCCAAAAGTATTAAAAATCACCCATTCAATTTCACCCATTCCAAATGCACGCACGTACGTGCACGTGCATGATGACCATACCTTCTTGTAGGAGGCCCTTATATCTATCTATGTTGTAAATCCCATCCTGTTTGGTTGAAAACCAAGGGAGTTATAGCCATTTCAAGTTTCAACCAATCAGATTGCAGCACACGTGCATGCGCGTGATTTCATGATTTTTTTTTCTAAATCATATTGTAGGATATCCTAATGCATGACTATGTTTTAAATTTCAAAGCATTTCGTCAAAAAACAAAGGAGATATAGCCATTTCAAGTTTCAGCCAATCAGATTGCAGCACTCGTGCATGCGCGTGATTTCTTGAAATTTTTTTGTATATCATATTGCAGGATATCCTAATGCATGACTATGTTTTAAATTCTAAAGCATTTCGTCAAAAAACAAAGGAGAAATAGCCATTTAAAGTTTCAGCCAATCAGATTGCAGCGCACGTGCATGCGCGTATTTTCGTGAAAATTGTTATATATCATACTGTAGTATATCTTAATGCATGACTATGTTTAAAATTTCAAAGCATTTCCGCAAAAAACAAAAAAAGATATTGAGATTTTTGTTTCAGCCAATCAGAAGGCAGCGCACGTGCATGCGCGTGAGTTCGTGATTAATTGACCATGTCATATTATCTACATTATTAATATATCCTCATTTAATAAGTTTTAAAGTATTTCATCAAAAAATGTAAAAGTTATGGCCATATAAATTATATCAGTCATTTCACTCACTTCACGCGCCCGCACGTGCATGCGTATGCGCACAAAATGACCTTCGTTCCGCACATCTACACTACACACCTATTAACCCTAAAAAGGTTTTAGCTCAGTTGGGTGAACAGTTTCTGAGAACACTCGCGGACAAAAAAGTACCGGAGAAGAAATAAGAAGAAAAAAGAATAATAATAACTAGTGCTAATTGTAACGGGGACCGTTACAGATGTTCCCCAAACGCTCCCCAACTCCCTTTTGGTGCCATATTCCCTGTAAACTTCATTAAATAAGACAAACTCGATGCATTTGAGACTTTACAAACGTTTACCCAGAAGTGTACCAAGTTCATTCAAATTTTAGCATCGCACGCGTGCGCATGTGAATGCATGTGCGTAATGACCATATCATCTTGCCTATACAATATATATTTAAACATACTATAGTAAATATTAAAGTATTTAATCCAAAAGTATTAAAAAATACGCTCATTCAAGTGTATTTTTGATTTTACTCATTTCACGTGCACGCATGTGCATACATGAGCATGGTAACCATACCTTCTTGTAAAAGTCCATTACATCTATCTATGTTCTAAATCCCACCCCGTTTGGTTGAAAACCAAGGGACTTATAGCTGTTTAAAGTTTCAGCCAATCAGATTGCAGCGCACGTACACGCATGTGTATGTATGTGCATGGTGACCATACCTTCTTGTAGAAGTCCATTATATCTATCTATGTTCCAAATTCCATCCTGTTTGGTTGAAAACCAAGGGAGTTATAGCTATATAAAGTTTCAGCCAATCAGATAGCAGCACACGTGCATGCGCATGCTTTCTTGAAAATTCTTATATATCAGGCTGTAGATCTTTATAATGTAGGACTATGTTCAAAATTTCAAAGGATTATGACAAGAAACAAGAAAGATATTGAGACTTTAGTTTCAGCCAATCAGAGCGAAGCGCACGTGCAAGCGCGTGAGATCTTGCTATTTTGACCATGTCATCATGTCTATACTACTAATATATCCTCACATTATGAGTTTCAAAGCAATTCATCAAAAAATTAAAAAGTTGCCGCTATATCGATTATATTGGTCATTTTACGTGTTGCACGTGCACGCTCTTGCAAGCACGTGCGGGCAAAATGACCTTCATTCCGCAAATCTACATAACATGTCTACTAACCCTAAAAATATTTTACCTACATCGGACGAACAGTTTACAAGATCATTCCCGGACAAAAAAGTACCCAGGAAGAAGAAGAAAAATAATAATAATAATAATAAGAAACAGAGTAAAAACAATATGTTCCCCAACTTCGTTTGGGGAACATAATAACTAGATGAGATCTCGTTGCGAGCAACGAGTAGGTCTTCCGTTGAATTTCTCGATAAGATGAGATGTGATTTTGACTGAGATATTCGTTAAAAGAGAATGACATTAAGTTTTCCTTCATTAATTTTAAAGTTTCTGTTTTTTATCACGATATTCTGAACATCTTTTGCTCAATATGGCTTATAAAAATACTCCCTCTTTTCAAGTCGTAAAATATATCATTTTGGCCCCTTGTAACTACTTATAACGTAATATATGATCAAAATTTTATAATATATTGTTGCAAATCGGTGAGATAAATACTTTTGCTTCAGTAATGTATAACAAAATATTGATCATTAGAGAGTTATAGATAAAAGAATTTTGGCCCCTCTGAGCCCCTAATTTGAGGGGTCAGCCCAATTTTCTTGATATCAAATGAAAGGTCTTGTGATTTTGAAGATTTTTTGTTCAACACTTATTCAGAGATTTCTATTCGTTTTGGAGATATGCTAAACAAAAATATTTAGGGGCCACTCCTACAAGTCCTTAATGGGGCCGTTTTACAAAAATTCAAAATATGCATATTGTTTAGAACATTATTCTGACCATCTTTTGTTCAATATTGCTTATCAAAATATTCCCCCTTTTCGTGATATAAAGCGTCAAAGATTTGACATTCTGGCCCCTTGTGACCCCTAATTACGTAACATATGATCAAAATTTTTTCATATATTGTTGCAAATCGTCAAGATAAATACTTTTGCTTCAGTAATGTATAACAAAATATTGTTCATTAGAGAGTTATAGATAAAAGACTTTTGGCCCCTCTGAGCCCCTAAATTGAGAGGTCAGTCCCATTTTCTTGATATCAAATGAAAGGTCTTGTGATTATGAAGATTTTTTGTTCAACACTTATTCAGAGATTTCTATTCGTTTTGGAGATATACTAAACGAAAATATTTAGGGGCCACTCCTACAAGTTCTTAATGGGGCCGTTTTACAAAAATTCAAAGTATGCATAATGTTTAGAACATTATTCTGACCATCTTTTGTTCAATACTGCTTATCAAAATATTCCCCCTTTTCGAGATATAAAGCGTCAAAGATCTGACATTCTGGCCCCTTGTGACCCCTAATTACGTAACATATGATCGAAATTGTATCATATATTGTTGCAAATCGTCAAGATAAATACTTTTGCTTCAGTAATGTATAACAAAATATTCATCATAAGAGAGTTATAGATAAAAGACTTTTGGCCCCTTTGAGCCCCTAATTTGAGGATCAGCCCCATTTTCTTGATATCAAATGAAAGGTCTTGTGATTTTGAAGATTTTCGTTCAACACTTATTCAGAGATTTCTATTCGTTCTGGAGATATGCTAAATGAAAATATTTAGGGGCCACTGCTACAAGTCCTAAATGGGGCCGTTTTACAAAAAATCAAAGTATGCATATTGTTTAGAACATTATTCTGATCATCTTTTGTTCAATACTGCTTATCAAAATATTACCCCTTTTCGACATATAAAGCGTCAAAGATTTGACATTCTGGCCCCTTGTGACCCCTAATTACGCAAGATATGCTTAAAAGTTTACAATATATAGTTCAAAATGGTCTAAAATTAAAAAATATCGAAAAATCAAGAGGAAAAAATTATAAAATTTTTTGGACACACGGGGGATCGAACCCGGGTCGCCCGCGTGACAATCCAACGCGCTAACCATTCGGCCATTGAGATCGCCGCTTCGCGTTTTCAAATGCAAATATCTCGAGATTGGCTTTTTCGATTTTCAAACAAATTACATATTTCGCTTCTGCAAAAGGGTCTCTATTCAAATCTAAAACAAAAATATTAAAAAACAAAAGTTGAAAAATTGCGTTTTTTAAATTTGCTTCCGGTAGCGACCGGAAGTATTGATGACACACGGAAAGGTGATTCTGCAAAGCTATAAGTCATGAACTATCATCTCAAATAAGTCTCCAGTTCATATCTTAAACAGTTTTCGCTGCTAAGTTCAGACAAAATTGCATTTTAAAATCAAAAAAATGTAGATATCTCACGACCGGAAGTGACGTCATCAACAAAAAAAATTTCCAATAAGGTTCAGATCAGTACCTATCAGATGTGAAAGTCTCATGAGAATCGGCCCAGTAGTTTACGAGAAATCGCGTGCACAAAATTGGTAATAATAATAATAATAATAATAGGTAAAAAGAAACTGAAGAATAACAAGAAGGTCTTCCGTTGGAGACGGAAGACCTTAACTAGACCTTATTTTTGTCGTTCAACAAAAACGGAGGGCTTTTCGACCCCTTAAAAAGAAGAGTCTTATATTACACAGTAAAAATAAATATCAAATAATACAATATCGCACAAAGTTCTTTTGAGATCAATTCTGAAATGAAAACATAACGATTCTCTTTGTCCACCAGTGTCTACTCAAAGAGAAATAACTCTTTCATAAATATTTAAAACATACGAAAATGTACTAATTTTCAATCCAATTAAACTCCTATAAGGAGTACAAAAGAGACCCCACGGCCTGTAATTTTTTAACTGTACTCCTTATGCTTAATGCAAAACCATAATTAGTTTGAAAATTGGTTGAGAAATAAAAAAGTTATAGAGAAAAAGCTGTTTTTTGTACTTACCCATAAAGTCCCTTCCATTTAAGGGATTTTATTTCCATGAACTTACAAACTGTAGACAATGATTGAGTTATTATTCATGTGAAATATCACGATAATTGCTTGCTTCC
>NW_026931747.1:0-50024 GCF_032062105.1 Saccostrea cuccullata
AACAACAATTAAGATGCAATAGTGTGATGCCAAGAAGTATTCCTTAAAGAAAAGTTAAAATTCATGATTTCTTTGACGACCGGAAGTGACGGCAGACAATCTTATCTTAATTGTTTTTGCCAACTCATCAATATTAACCACTTTATTAAGTTTGGTGTCTTAATCTCTCAACGTTTACGAGATCTAGCTATGATAACTTCTCAATTTGAGAACAGGAAATCACACGACCGGAAGTGAGTTTTGCAAAAATTTATTGACGGTTATGTAGACAGTTGCAGTCTGAATAGCATATCCAAAAATCATTACAAATACTTCATAAATAAATGATATAATTTTTATTGGAAAGAAAAAACACTGAAATGATTTAGTTTCCCTCTTTTTCTACCGGAAGTTGTATCTTTTTGTTTCCAGTGGTACTGAAATAATTGAAAACAACAAATACGTTGCTCTAATGTGAGGCTAAAACAGTTTCATAAAAGAAAAGTTGAAAATTTCGATTTTTTGGATCACTTCCTGTGACGACCAGAAGTGACGGCAAACAATCTTATCACAACTAATTTTGCCTACTTATCAAGATCTATCACTCTAGATAGGTTTGGTGTCCTTATCTTTTACCGTTTACGAGATCTAGCTATGATAACTTCTCATTTTGAGGATATAAAATCACGCAACCGGAAGTGAATTTTACAAAGATATTTGAGGATACTGTAAACAGTTGCAGTCTTAATAACATATTTTACAATCATTACAAATACTTTATCTATAAAAAATATTTATGGGAGAGAAAAACACTGAAATTATGTAGTTTCCCTCTTTTAACCGGAAGTTGTCTCTTATTGTTTCCACTGGTACTGAAATAATTGAAAACAACAAATAAGATGCTCTGATGTGAGGCTAAAACAGTTTCATAAAAGAAAAGTTGAAAATTTCGATTTTTTGGATCACATCCTGTGACGACCGGAAGTGACGGCAGAAGATCTTATCACAACTAATTTTGCCTACTTATCAAGATCTATCACTCTAGATAGGTTTGGTGTCTTTATCTTTTACCGTTTACGAGATCTAGCTATGATAACTTCTCATTTTGAGGACCGGAAATCAAGCGACCGGAAGTAAATTTTACATAGATATTTGACGTTACTGTAGACATTTGCAGTCTGAATAACATATCCAAAAACCATTTCAAATACATTACGCATAAAAAATATTTATGGAAGAGAAAAATACTGAAAATATGCAGTTTTTCTCTTATAACCGGAAGTTGTCGTTTTTGTTTCCGGTGAGACTGATATATTTCGAAACTACAAACAAGATGCTATAATGTGATGCAAAAAAGTTTCAAAAAATAAAAAGTTGAAATTTTGATTTCTTTGATCACTTCCTGTGACGACCGGAAGTGACGGCGCACGATGTTAACCCAATTGGTTTTGCCTACTTATCAAGATCTAATACTCATATAAGTTTGTTGTCTTAAACTCTTACCGTTTCTGAGATATGACTCGGACAAAACTTTTTTGAAAAAAGCGGAAATCGGACATAACTGACGACCGGAAGTGAATTTTGAAAAATTGAAAACTGCAATTGAAAGATATTTTGACACTCGATCATCTCTGAAAATTTCATTTGAATCTGTCCAGGCATCTCTGAGAAATCGGCAAAACAAAAAGGAAAAAAAAAAAAATAATAATAAAAAGAAAAAACAGTAGAATCTCTATAAGGTCTTCCGTCTGAAACGGAAGACCTTAAAAAACTTGTCTGTCACACAAAGTTATATCTTTATTTAAGTATTAACTAAATCTTTGTCACTAATCATTGTCACTAATCATTTTCAAAGATGTTAAGGTTGAAATCTTATCTAATTTAATGTCTAATTGATCAAATCTCATTAAAAAATTGTGAAATGTGTTTTTAACATCTTGTTTTATTTCATTCAACGAATCCACATGGAGTTTAAAGCTGTATCAATGTATTAATATGCGTACTATCAAGTCAAAAGGTCAGGTATTTGTTGACGTTAGAAATATATATGTAAACGTGATGAATATGACGATGACAAGAGGCCAGGGGACGGCCTTGACACTGTTTACAATGTATGAGTCATTGGGAAATTGTGTACAATTTTGAGAAAATCCAGGAAGCCATACACAATTTGAGGGAGCAAAAGAATGTCAACTTCAAACTTCACTTTGTATTGGAAGGAAAGTTTACGTCACCATCCATAACCCTTTCAAATGTCTTTCATTTCCGACATTGGATCATCGAAAACTCTGTGGTTTTGCCCATTTCAAATAAAACGAGTTTCCTTTAAGTTTCCATAGTGGGACTATTTCATTGGAAAAATTGATCATTTACCTGCTCAAATTAAACTGTTGTTCGATGATCATCAAAACCAAATTTTGATCACTTAATATTTAGATTATTTATCATCAGAACTTAGATCATGTTTGTACTCCTAAAATGATTTTCAGGAGAACAGCTTATTTAGAAGGGTTCCACCAGCACATTCTTATGTACTGCTCAAAACGTTTTGCCTATACACTACCAGTCTACAGGGCCAGAAACAGACTTGCAGCTCTGGGCCATAACATGAATGTAGACCGACCAGTAGAGGAACAAAGATGGGAAATTATGTGTTTACCTATATAATTATTTTTCTACCATTTAACAGAAAATCAGGAAAAAAATATATGCAACAAAAGCAGAAAACAATCTTTACTTAAAATGACATGTTGTAGTGATGGAACATAGTTTGTCGTTAATAATGTCTTCTGTACCTCCCTTTGGAAATTTCTCTTGTCAGAATACAGAAACCTAATGCCTATATCACACACATCTCATGGTCTTTTCCAGGACATGTTAAAGTTAAAGACATGTGCAGTATTGATAACGTGCAAAACTTTCTCAACTGAAAGCAATTTATGTCAATAAATGATTTATGTATGTTGCCCATTGGTTGATGTGGGGATTTCCCCTTAGCCAGCGATATTTTTAGCAGGCTTATTTACATAATGTACTACTGCGCTATTTCTATCAAATATCGGCCAAGTAGAAGCTTGCTGTCTGGAAAAGGTTTTCTATATTTACTCACAACAAGAGGCCCAAGGGCCTTGAATCGCTCTTCTGATAAATTGTACAATCTATCACTTCTATTTGAAGCCTCTAACCCTGAGTATCCTTAGACCCAAGTTGCTTCAACTGACAAAGTTTGATGATTCTTAGCCAATTAGGACTGAAAATATTTTTAATAATAAAGCTATAAAAACCATAAGTACATCACAGTAACCTATATTAAGATTGAAGTTTTCTGAGGACTCAAGATGCATTAATAAACAAAGATTGAAGATTCTAAGCCAATAAGTATTTGAGATATTTAAAAGTAGGTCACCGTGACCTACTTTTTTGTCTACATTCTTTGAAAACCCGAGATACATTCTCTAACAACCAAATATGCATCAACAAACAAATTTTAGTAATTCTAAACCAGTTATTACCATAGATACTTAAAGCAATAAAATGTCAAAAAATTAGGTCACCATGACCTACTTTTTTGACATCATTCTCCGAAAACCCAAGATGCATCAACTTACAAAGTTTGATGATTCTGAGCCAATAAGTACTGTAGACACTTAAAAAAACCATAAAATGTTAAAAGTAGGTCACCGTGACCTACTTTTTGGTCGTCACTCTCTGAAAACCCGAGATGCATCATCTCACAAAGTTTGATGATTCTAAGCCAATAAATACCTAATATATTTGTATAAAGCTATAAAATGTAAAAAGTAGGTCACCGTGACCTACTTTTTTGTTGTCACTCTCCGAAAACCCAAGACGCATCAACTCATAAAGTTTGATGATTCTAAGCCAATAATTACTGTAGATATTTAAATAAAGCCATAAAATGTCAAAAGAAGGTCACCATGACCTACTTTTTGGACATCATTCTCCGAAAACCCAAGATGCATCAACTTACAAAGTTTGATGATTCTGAGCCAATAAGTACAGTAGATACTTAAAAAAAACTATAAAATGTTAAAAGTAGGTCACTGTGACCTACTTTTTGGTCATCACTCTCCGAAAACCTAAGAAGCATCATCTCACAAAGTTTGATGATTCTACGCCAATAAATACCTAATATATTTGTATAAAGCTATAAAATGTAAAAAGTAGGTCACTGTGACCTACTTTTTGGTTGTCACTCTCCGAAAACCAAAGATGCATCAACTCATAAAGTTTGATGATTCTAAGCCAATACTTACTGTAGATATATAAATAAAGCCATAAAATGTCAAAAGTAGGTCACCGTGATCTACTTTTTGTTCGTTATTCTCCGAAAACCCAAGATGCATCATCTCACAAAGTTTGATGATTCTAAGCCAAAAAATACCTAATATATTTAAATAAAGCCATAAAATGTAAACAGTAGGTCACTATGACCTACTTTTTGGTTGTCATTCACCAAAAACCAAAGATGCATCAACTCATAAAGTTTGATGATTCTAAGCCAATAATTACTGTAGATATTTAAATAAAGCCATTAAATGTCAAATGTAGGTCACCGTGACCTACTTTTTGTTCGATACTCTCCGAAAACCCAAGATGCATCAACTCACAAAGTTTGATGATTCTAAGCCAAAAAATACCTAAGATACTAAAATATTACCATAAAATGTTAAAACTAGGTCATCGTGACCTATATTTTGGTTAAATTTTTTTAAAGTCACAAGATGCATCTGCTGACCAAGTTTGATGATCCTACGTCTAAAGGTTATCAAAATAAGCCTTTTAAACAATTCAAAAACAAATTCCTGCAAAATACAAAAAGTAGGTCACAGTGACCTACTTTTTCATTAAAATGTTTTAAGGTCTTAAGATGCATCAATTTACAAGATCTGATGATTCTAAACCTCTCAGTGTCTGAAATAACTGGATTAATTGTTTTAAAAAGAATTAGTCATAAAGTTCAAAAAGTAGGTCACGGTGACCTACTTTTAGGTTGATGTTGTTCAAGGACCCAAGATGCATCAACTGACAAAGTTTGATGATCATAGGCCTTAAAGTGTCCAAAATATGCCTTCAAATCAATTTGAAAACAAATGCTTACGAAATTTAAAAAGTAGGTCACCGTGATCTACTTTTGAGTTAACATGATGTGAAGTCCTGAGATGCATCAACTTACAAGATTTGATGATCCTAGACCTAATAGTAAGCAAAATATAAACGTTTTCATTAATTGTAAATTTAGGTCAACTTTGAAGTGACCTTGAGACCACGCCCTTTGCCCCAGGGTCATGCCTTGAACAATTTTTAATCTTCAACATATCCTGATCATTGTATGTAAGTTTGGTGAAAATCTGCCTGGTGGTTCTGGAGAAGAAGATTTTTTTGCAACCAGTACTTTTGGTTTTGTTTTCCTGATTATCTCCCCTTGTTTTAGGGTCCCAACCCTTATTTTAGTATAAATGGTAGCCCTTGGGCCAAGGATACCCTGTGACAAATTTGACACAGATTGGCCAAAGGGTTCTTGAGTTATGGCCCATTTTCTGAAGTTAACGCACACCGCACGACGCACACCGCACAAATGGCCATAGCATTAGCTCTTTGAGCCTTTGGCTCAGAAGAGCTAACAAAGTGTCTGAGCATTCTCAAAAGTGTACGGATTTCACGCCTGGGAACTTTCTCACCACACTTCATAGGTAAATTGCATGATTTCGTCGTATATACAGAGTAAATGTGATAGCGTCACTTTATGACTAGTGACTTTTCCGTACATTTGCTTCACCAGGAATATGTGATTGGTAGGAAATGACTCCACTACAGTGATTATTTGCAATTTATGCGTGTGTCGGCGAATCAACAACTATATTGTTATGTCGACTTTGTGCGTGGGCGACTCTCATGTAAACAGATTGAGCTCTTATATCGGTGTGCACTTATGTAGCTCTTCAGTGTTCAATATAGCAGGACTAAATGAAGTTTAATTTTTCGGGATAAGTGGTGGATTAATTTCCAATGATCGACATCTGAATCTGATAAGCGCTGCTGTTCGCCAACATCGACCCCATTACATAATAGTGTGTTTGGGCGGGAACGACCTTGATTCGAGTGACCCGGATTGGAACTCCGAAGTCGTTCTGATGAGGCTTGTGACGTTTTTGACTCAATTAAAGAACCGTTTTAATCTACGGAAGGTCGCTGTCCTCAGTTTCTTTCTCAGAGAACGAACCAGACACATAACACCGCATGAGTATAGGCATAAAACGTCGACAACCTTTTTTGGCATGTGATACCGCTTATTCAGCATAGTATATCTCATTTTGTTGAAACATTTATCTTTTAAGGAAAAGTATCATCTTATAGGGTAAAGATGCTTTTGGGTTATAAAATGCATAGCAAACCTTATGGAGATGCAGTCTGTGGCCTTAATGTACATAGCATCAGTCACCTAGTGGATAACTTGGGATCACTCCGGATTTATTCTATTTTTTGATTTTGAATATTTCAAGGTAGAAATTTCCAAAGCAATACATGGGAAAGGAAATTAAGTGATGAAGTTTATTTGGCAGTCAACAGTGAAAAAAATCTTTAACATGAAATAAAACTGTTTCAAGATGGAAAGCCTAACGATCTTCATAAAGAAATATGCAAGAAATAAACATGGTTAAAAACAACTATCTTGAAATTTGAGAACAATGTTATATAATAAAACTTTTGGGTAAACTGAATGCTTTAACTGGTTCACATCTGCAAAATCTTTCTGTTCTTGTAAAAATGGAGATTTGAGAACTACAGAAAACTCCCATTCTTAAAGCATCAGAAATACAAAGATATATGTTTGGTTTCTACAGCAAGACATGCGGCAGAGTCAAACAAGCAATTTTTTTTTACTGTACATCTTAATCAAGATTTTCATTGATGCAATACTGTTAAGGTGGAATATTTCTTCCATCTTGCTGACCTGAACCTTTTCAATTTGCAGTAGATTTCGGAGGATTTGTAAGATGATAAAGGGAAGAGCATACCATATGCATGTTTATTTAATAGTAATCTATTTACAGACTCAAAAGGAATGTCCTTGTGTTGATGTACCTTCTCCAAATTCTTATGACAATGTTTATTACATTAAAAGTTAAAGACAATTCATATCCTTAAGCTTTACACTCAATAATAATTTTTGGATGATTTTTTTCCCTTTGCAGCACATGGGCATTGTTGGGTTTTTTTTTTTGATAACTAGTAACCACCACCCTACTAAAGCCTTGATAATAAATCTCTGGTATTACAAATACATTGTTAAAGGAAGGATATGGAAATAACGAACAGTATTCAATCTCAACGTCCATTAAACAAATATACAAAATAAGAACAGAGCAAACATGGACCTCCGAAACATCAGAGGTGGGATCAGGTGCCATGGAGGAGTGAGCATCCCCTGCCGACCGGTCACACCCGCCGTGTGCTCGTTGTCATAATCAGGAAATAACGGAAAAAATCCGTGGTCAATTCAGTGTATAAATAATGGACTAACAATTGGTATGAAAAACGTCAGTCAGCATTTCATTCAATGATAAATTGTATTTGCTGACAAGGTCATTGTATCGACCATAGAATTTACGAAATGATGACTTTAAACGAGATATTCTTGTTTCATCAACTTGCTTGTCAATAATTTACCTCGTTTAAGAAATTGTTCATACGTAGAGCATGCTCTAGCGTATCGAATCAACTGAGATATAAATACTCCGTATGCAGGTATGAAGGTATATTGCTGCATCAGTACGGGAAGTTGACGATAGAAAAGTTAAAGTCATCACGTTTATCATATAGCTTGGTTGTTAGATTACCATTTGTGTCTATAAACCCTATCTTTATCAGGGTTTTGTGCTGGACCCGTTAAAAGCCATACATTTTGGACAATTAACCACTTTGAACCGTTGGTTACTGAGTTAGCATACGTGCTTAATTTATACAATTTGGAGATCAAATGATAGGAGACGAAATTGTGTTTTCATCGTCTGGTAAAATGCAACAACTGCTGCAAAGAGACGACGAAGTGGATCGAGATGTAAAGTGGATCCAAACTACGAATCTTCCCAAGTGGTGATTGAAAACCCTGTGGCAGAAAAACCATTAAAAGGTGTGATAATCAATTCAGTGATCTATAAAAATCCGGATGTTTTTCGATTAGAGCGTGATACTTTTTGTTGAGAGTTTTAATAACACTGTAAATATGTATGAGGATAAAAGAAATGCTTTTGGTAGTGAACAGTATAAGCATTCCTTGGTACGTGTCACTGGAATGAAAATGTGGGTAGAGACATTACTTTTATCACTTACACACTACTACCATTACATTTTTGGGGCTGGAATTTGACTCGGAGATGATGGAAGTTAAGCTACCAAATGATAAGCTTATAAAATTACGAGAAAGGCTAGAATATTTAAAAAGCAGAAGAAAAGTTACACTAGAAGAAATTCAGTCATTAGTAGGGCTCTTGAATTTTGCCTGCCAAGTGGTATCTCCAGGTCGGGCTTTTTTACACGAATAAATGACTTAACAGTAGGGTTAAAGAACCCTAATCATTATCGTAGGCTCACAGGTCAAGAAGCTTCTAAAGTACAAACCCTGTTTTCTTTTATGAATAACTCTCAAGTGTCACGTCATTTCTTTTCTGAACAGCTTCAACTATCCTTGAAATATGTTTGTTTGAGTGTAAAAGATTATAAATCACACAGTTTCAGAATAGGGGCAGCAACGACTGCATAGGCCAAGGGTTTTACCGAGGAGCAAATTCAACAAATGGGCAGGTGGAATACAAAGTCTTTTAAAAAGTACATTCGGGTTCCTATGTTACAAGTTTAATGATCTGGGGAACAAGACTCAGGGAGAAGCGGGGTCTGTATTTCCTAAAATTGGATTTCATACTAAGGCTGTCGGCTGGTGTGCCTATTAAATATAATATCAGCTTGGGTACAAGGGTCTCAGCTGCTTCAGTCTCATGTTTGTAATTTAGGAACACTGCAAGTTTTATATCAACTTGGGGACATGGGCCTCAGTTGGTCTATATTAGTATGATAATGTATACTAAGGTTTCATGTTACAACACAGAAAGTTTCATATCAGCTTGGGGACAAGGGCCTCGGTTGGTTTATATATGCATGCTTTTCCTGATAGAATACGGTTGTTTCATATCAGCTTGGGGACAACGGCCTCAGCTAATGTGCTCTTTACATTTATATGACATAGGTGACAGGACATTTATAGCATTTTGGGGACAAGGGCCTCAAATGTTAGGTACCGTATTTTATGCCGAAGTTTATGTAATAATTTACCATTTAATTTTCTTCAATGAATGTTTTAGAGGATTGAAAATAATATACGATAATTGTAGTGAGAGTTTTTTATGTTGTGGATGGGGGATATTGTGTGTCTTTCACAAAAATCACTAGATTTGGTTTAATACACACAATATGGTGGCGGTTTTGACCCCCATCGTTGATGGTTGTAGCATTTTTTCACATTATCTCATCATTTTTTTTAAGTGTTTAAATTTGAAGTTGATGTGTATATATGGTTGCTTTTAATTCTAATCTGTCACATATGTTATATTTGTGATCATACATTTTATCATACCCGAGTATGATTATGGAAAAGTGTGATTATGATTTTGACACTTCTTGGAACTGATCTGTTATTACTGATTAGCTAGATTCACTGATTGTGATTGATTATATCAATTGATTGTGAATTTTGATTTTGAATTGTATGATTATGAATTATGGATCTGACTAATTATGATTGTGAGTTTTGTCTTTGTCATTTTAATAGATGACAATTTTCAATTCAATACATTCTCTATTGTTTATTCTATCAACCATCAAACAAAGCACAACATGCAGAATTGTGCCAGAAAAGCACATTTATATTTTATAAATAATTTTATGGCACATCTTTATAGTAAAAGGGGGATAACTCTAACATTGCACTTCACAGAAATGTAGATTGGCTAACTTGGTATGAATTGACGCATTGCGCGCACCTCCGAATATACGTCATAAACCCTTCCCAAGCAAGGGTTCCATGCAGAATCCACATGTACTTTTGACTTGATTTTACACTAGTAACCCTAAATCTTCACGAAAGCAACTTGGAAAAAAAACTATAAAAAACAAAAATTTTAGTTCAGGAAAAATATTTGGTGGCGTTACATAAAACATATCTTTTCTAAACGTAGAAATAATTAAAATATCTATGTATTTGTACAATCTCTGTTGTTTTATTTTTAGCACGTGTAAGTGGCAAACTGCTATCAATTAATAGCATTACTCTGCACTCTTATCAGTTGGGAGATGTGGCCAGCTCCCTTATATGCCTAATTGCTGTCTGTGGATATTTATCTAGGTCAGATCCGGCCTTTAAGATGCATATTTCAAAGTATTGAATCCAACACTGAGAAGTTTACAGTTGCAAGAGAAAAAGGTGACGAAAATAACTCTTTAACATATGAATCTGGGACTTCTTCTGATGAAAAAATAAAGTGCCCCGCCACAGCATGATACGCCCGTCAAATATATTGTTCAATAATCATAAATTGGTTAAGGTGCAAAAAAATCTGATAACCTTGATTAACAGATTGACACAGATTTCAATGATCTAATTTCCATTTCTTATCATGTTTAAAATATTGTACATACATCTCTAAGAGACTTACAGTGTAGGAATTAATTATAACAAATAATAAATCATATAATTCTAAACTGGCTGTGTTAGAACTTAACAAATATCCATCTGCAGCTTAAATTGTTTATTGCATATTTAATGGAATAATGGAAATGTTACAGTCTAATAAAAATAAAAAATAAATTATTCTTTAGACTATAAAATTCTAAGTGAGGCATGGTGACTGCAATTTGTTGCAAATATATAAAAATTGAAATGTACTCCGGTAATTTTATATCAATGAACACATGTATAATAAGTTTTCATTATATTTACAATACTAATTTAGTTTTAATATTACATTAAACATCAATTTGTTTTAATTACATTACTCCAATTTAAAGATCTTTATCTGGACTATAGCCATCAAGAACTCTTAATTAACACAAGCAACTATGAGGCCACTTCTATTTGCCCAACTTCCAAGAGATTTAAGATAAAGATAACAGCTGCATTTTCAGAGATCTGCTCTACCACTTAGCACCTGACAAAAAAACTCCTTAATTTCTCTCTATTTCTGCTATCAAAATTCTTCTTGACCAGTGCTTGATAATTATGCCCATGGGACAAACTGAATTCCTCCTCTCAAAACATTAACATTTGTTATAGATTGCTGTAAAGTATATAATGAAAAAATAAGTTTTTACTTAATTTAACATTTTTATACAAGGATACAACTATATTTTTACATTTTTTAGGATTATGAAATTTAAAATTTTAAAGACTTAGATTTTAAAAAAAAAAATCACTTAAATCAAAGGTCACAATGACCTTGAAATAGGCCGCGACACACCTTCTACCTAAGGTGCATAAACTGGCCAAGTTTGATGACTCTGAGTCTAATAGTTTTCTAGTTATGGGCCGGAAAGGATTTTTCCATATTTGGCTGTAACTTCTTAATTTAAGGTCAGAGCGACCTACTTTTTGTGCACGACACACTTTCTACCCAAGACGCATCAGATGACAAAGTTTGATAATCCTAGGCCTATAGTATTTAAGTTATGAGCCGGAAACGAAAAAGCTAACAGACAGACGGACGGACACGAAGCCTATAACATAATACGTCCCGTCTGAAGACGGGTGTATAAAAATCCTATGATAATTATATCATTATATTCGGCAAATATAATACCCCAAAAGCAGACCTGTGTACGCATACTGTCGTCTCTCATTAAATTTTTCTGTGAGATTTGGCATTGGCCAGTAAGAATTAAATTTCCGTCGATTTTCCATATATTAAAAGAGATCAACTACTATACTGATTACAAAAATTTGGTTTAACAACAGCCATTTTCATTTTATAACGGATTTGTGGTGTTTATTCGCAAGGATGGCTGCAAGGCGATTGATTGGCAAATTCAAACCATCTGAGGAGTGCTATGTTGAGTGTTTCGAGCAATATTTTGATGTCATCAAGATCGACCCTTGGTAGAAAAATCTTGTTTATTGCGCCTTACTGGTGAAAAAAAAATTCCTGCTTGGTTGGGGTGTAATCAATGGGCCTATTGTTTAAGAGAACAGAGTTGTATTATAAAAATTTATACAAGGTTTATAATACTTTGGAATATCCCTTTCAAATATTTGCTTTTATTAATTTACATGTATATGGCTTTGTTTTTACCATGCATATTCTAGCTAATTTATTTCAATGAGGACAGGGAAGACTGTTGTTTCTTGCGTGCCTGGTGAAAACAGGACAAAATTTCATGAATGTCCGGCCCAAGCTTCATTATTAATGCAACTTGGGAGGTTGATTAATTGTATATTGTTAAACGTCCCTCTCGAGAATTTTTCACTTATGGAGACGCCACCAATTGCCGGTGGAGAGCTAGAAATTTTGTCCTATACTCGGCACTCAGGGCCATGGAGCAGGTAGGGATCTTTATCGTGCCACTACCTACTGCGACACGGGACCTCGGTTTATACGATCTCATCCGAAAGACCGGTCTCCACGTCACAGTGCGATTCGAACCCGCGACGTAAGGATTAACTCCTTCCTTCGCAAATCTAGACCAGACGCTCTAACTACTGCGCCACGCGGGCGACTCAATGCAACACTGAAATTTGTACCATGGCATGAAGTTTTACGAAAAATATCTTGAATAGTTTATTTTAGAATTTTAATGTGTATAAAGTAAAGGGTTTGTTATATAATGTGCTTAAAATTGTTGAATTTCTAAGTGATCTTATTGTAATGTATTTCATTTTTAGGTCACCTGAGTCAACTCGGGTGACCTATTGATATTTGTTTTTGTCCGTCGTCCGTTAACGTTTAAACATTTTCAGCTTCTTCTCTGAAACCACTGAACCATTTCAACTTTTGGAATAAAGCATTATGGGTAAAGGGGAACAAAACTTGTGAATTTTTCGGTTCCAGCCCCCCTGGGGCCTAGGGGTGGGGGCAAAAACCACTAAAATTAGTACCATCTTTAAAAATCTTCTCTACTCCCGGTGTGGATAAATCAGAGCCATTTTCGGAACATCAATTTTTTCAGTTTCACTTCCCTGTGATGTCTTACATAAAGGATTTTGAAATGTGTATGTGACCGAATGCCATTAACATATTGTAAAGTAAGAGATTTTTTTTTTACTTTGACAATCTATTTCTAATTCCGAAAAAATAGATTATATTTCTAATACAAAAAAATACATTATATTTATCTATCTACTTCGTTCGCTGTGTATTCAAATTCATTTTTTAAAATGTTTACATTTCGTTCCGATTGCACTTAAGTGCCCGAACCCCCCCCCCCCCCCTTTCACCCAGAGTGTTCTTTCTTCACATTACACGGGCAAAATGTCCACGCGGCGCAGTGATTGGAATGAAAGCATTATCGTCGAGAAGTAAAGAAATGTCCTTACGAGGTCGGTTTAAATCCACAGCCGGACGTGGAAACCGGGCGTACCATCACGACAGTTTTTAACGAGGTTTCTTCTCGCAGTTTAAGCTGCCACGAAAAAGGTCCATCACCAAGATCACTGCTTAATGGCCCCGAGTGTTGTGTACGTAAAATTTGGCAGCTTTTTGGTGGTAGATAATATGGTTGGCTATCCATATGAGTAAACAATATAACGAAAGGGGCGTTAAACACTTTTTCTTATCCGTTGTTGATCAAATTGATCCCTGGAAACCTTGACTTAAGTTTTCGCATTTATGGTATTTTTGGATGATGATGTAGCTTTCTTCTGTCAAGATTGGTCGTTATTAACGTTAGGGTATCCAGTTTAAATAACTTGGAAAATTACCAATTCTCAATGAAATTTAATCGCATTGTGGAATCAAATGTAGCGCCGACCGAGCGGCCGTATTTACATTTTGTCCTCAGTCTTTAATTTCTCTATTTCGGTAGCGTTAAACTCTCCTCATATCTTTAAATGAGACTCAATTTCATCTATTCTACAGTTTATTCACACATCTCACAAATATATACACAATCACAAATATCAAACACAAAAAATAAATCCAAGTAATAAATCCAAATAATGTCCAAGAATATAGTAATATGAGCGAAGTTGATAATCCAAGAATGGCAATGCTTATAATGAGTTCGAATATAAGAATGCATCTAGTGCAGTTTCAGCGCGGTATTTATACTATAGATTCGCTCCTAACAATAAGGAGCTCATATTTTGAATCCCTAAAATTAGGAGTCAATGTATCAATTACATAAATTAATATGGCAATCAGCAGGTGGTACATAACACAAACATGTGGGGTAATTAAGATACACATTAAGCTGTTAGAGATAAAGATATACAACGTGTGAAAATAACTGACATCAATTTATATGAAATAACTGAGATAACATATTTAAAACCGCTACACAAAGAGTACCTGGGCACCAAACTCCGAATCAATTGAACCCTGCTGACCGCCACAAAAGAAATCGAATGAGGATTAATTTGGTCTTAGAAAATTTAAAATAGTACAAAATGGACTAATTAAAGGGTCGTTTGGTATATTAATTAGGTATATGAAGTGATAATAGTCACCCCTGCTGACACATTTGAACATGATGGATGTTTGATATAAGCGAAACAACCAAGAATGACCTACCTAATACATCTTCACGTCTCACGAAGTTAACTCGGGTCTTAAATTTGTCGTTCTTATTAAACACTGATCAACTTTATGCTGTAAATAAATTAATTTTACACATCATAACAGGATTCTAATAATCCAGGATCAGCGCGAATCAGACACTTGTATACTTTGACATTAACTAGTATGTATCAATAAGTGTTTGGTTCACTGCGTAAATGGATCAAACGAAAATTGCCCAGAAAAAATCCAACAGAAATTAACGAAGGAAGAGAATTTTCTCAACTCTGAATCCCAAAAAAATAAATAAATCCTATCAACATCTCAATTTCCAATTACTACACTGTTACATAAGATACACTGGTTTTTCTTTATTCGTTCAATAATTTTCTCCCCTTGGTGCCCCTTCCATACTATTGCGAAATGTCAAAGGCTGCCGGAGGGAAAGATTATGAAAATATTTTCACCATTGTTCACAGTATTGCTAGGTCACTAAAGAGGACTGGGTGGTTGTAATCATGTTTGAATTATACTGATCTCTCTGGAAGACAGGCTTCATATCAGAAAATCTTGAACTGCATGAAAATAATCTTTATGCAATGAATGTTGTCAGCTTAAAAATTAGAAGTTTTATCTGATAGTTGATATCCCAAAATATACTGAAAGGAAAAAAAAACGCAGGGTAAACTTTTGAGGTGAATTAAATTTGTTTTTCTTAAAATACTTTTTAGTTTTCCTATCTACCTTTTGAAATCATCTTTCAAAAAGATATAACCAGATTCTCATATGATTTTGTCTAATTATTAATGAGTTATTGAAGCTCAAATGGCGATACTCTCCAAAAGTGAAAATCGAAAGCGCTCATTATCTTCAATGTCAATCTCGTGCATTTGCCGGAGTCTTGTTTCTCCTCTGCATGGAATTTCATCAGAGTGTTTATTTTCAAACCTTGGCTATATTTAGCATGGGTAACTACGCAAAAAATAAGTCAAACGGCGCGCGCATGCGCCAGTGAGAGGAATAAAACCATGCATAAATTGACTGGCTCAAAAAAACAAATTGTGGAATTGTCTTCTTTCAAATTTCGTGTAAATGTAATGATTATAATGGTCTATTCTAAAAATTGTTGTTTGTGTAGTAGTAAGGTGGCGATTTAAGAGATGACAGGACCAATAACCCGATTGTAACATGGTCTTGTTTCGCGTTATCGTCATTGTCACAGTTGATTGAAAAACATTCCAGACCCTATCTGACAACAGGTAAAAAGGTTTTGAGACTGCTTAGTAAACCGTTGTTGCCTTTTTCTTTAATTAGGCAATTCGAAAACAAGAGCCCATTGAATTTCTGTAAACTCTGCCAAGATTGCAATAAATTCATAATGTGTCTTAATATTGAAAAACGATGTGCATACCTTATATGCATCAAATAATGCAACAAGATTTGTTGACAAACTCGTCGTTATCGAATTGCACGTGTTTTGGGATTTTCAGAGTTTTCCCTACGTGACGTCATAAATTTTACGGTTGAGTTATTTTGAATTCTGATTTGATGCACAGTAACTAAATTTCCCTTCTGACCAATTTTCGTAATTTTCAGTCATGTGGTAAAATTTTTGTCGACAATTATGCTACCCTGCGTTTCTTTTTCCTTTCAGTATATTATGCGGCGTGCTCATGCCCCTTCGCACCTTCGGGAAGTAATCTTAGCCTAGCGTAAGTTGACATTAACCCAGAACGTCAATCTCCTGGAGGCCGGGAGGAATTGACATTCTGGGGTCTGGCACACTCAGGTCTCCCCTATACTAAAGGTTTCCATCTCCGCCCAGAAGTGTTTGGACTGAAACGATACAGGCCGGTCACATCATTGGTACTCCTGCAGGGACAGGGCAAACTTTCTTAGAAACAAGGACTGGAGGCCTCCCCAAAGGAAGGCCATACAGGGTGTCCCAAAACATGTTACACTTTTAAACCGTTATAAAAATTTGATGCCTCAAGTTACATTGATGAAATTTAGAACATATACTAAAATTATTATAAATTTTTTGTCAAGCATACATTTTTACAGTTTCCATATTAATCATGAATATTTTTTTCTTTAGAATAACATAGGCCATTATACATCAAATTCCTAAATAAGTCCCTAGGAATTAACATAAAATTGTTTGAACAAGATTTCTGAAGTCTTAATTAAATCAAGTTTTATTTGTAACATTCTAACAGTTTAGAGGTTTTTCCACATTAAAATTGAGTTTTACTTAACACTAGAATATCATATTCTCTTTTACAACATTGCTAAAATGGAAGTGGGCTTCATCAGAAAACAATGCATCTGTTAAATTTTAAGAGGTCGGGTCAAATTAAAATCCAGTGGATAAAATCTAAACAACCCGTTTTTTCTGCCTCTTTCAAATGCTACATTAAATTTATCTTAATATGAGAAATCAGTTTTATATTGATTTCGAGTATTGTATGAAGGCTGGATTTATTAAAGGTGCTATATCTTGTTCATGCAGGGCCCTTCAAAGGGATTTTTTAAATAATAAAGTTTCAGTAGAGTAATAACTCTGTTAAGGCGAGAGAAATTTAATTTTTAGTTTTACGGATTTTTTTTTCAAAAAAATTGGGTAGGAAGAGGAAAAAAAAAAGAGCGAAAGATACTGTAAGTTTTTTATCATTCAATTAAGATGTGATCAAACCATTATGTCCTTAGCCATTCGTTGCAATTTGTGTTGCTGGATGACACATTGAACTCATCATAAGCATTAAAGATTGACTTATAAAAAATATCACATACAAGTGTCAATTGTTTGGACATGCCAATTTACAATTTTTCAGACACTCAAAATATAATGTAACATTTAAGCTATTGACATTTTCCAACCTAGCATAGGTACATTTCTCAAAGATCACAAGTCTCTAGGGTCTTATTATCATCCGAGTAATAAACTAGCTATCAAGCTGGTGACAGAAATTACTTTTGAAGACATAAAATGAAGGATATCAGCTAAGTCTTTCAAAATCCCCAAATACCTGGTACAAGCTGAAAATTGTACCGACCAAATTATTTGCTGGGGACAAATTTGATAAAGTATTTAGATTTAATCACTTTCAGTAATTATCTGGTCTTCAAATCAA
Organism: Saccostrea cuccullata; assembly: GCF_032062105.1. Taxonomy (NCBI): domain Eukaryota; kingdom Metazoa; phylum Mollusca; class Bivalvia; order Ostreida; family Ostreidae; genus Saccostrea; species Saccostrea cuccullata. The sequence goes on from NW_026931747.1 coordinate 17,894, forward strand.
AATTCCATCAAACTTATCCCAAAGAGAATACAGAGATTAATTGAAGACTTTGCATAAGTGAGACCCATTATGAAAGAAGCCTTACTACATACCTTTCTAAAATAATACTATAGACGAAACTCTCTTTACTTTTAATGAGGCCTAGTTGAAATGCAATGCCAACTGGCCAAAACCTCATTGAGAGTGTAGGGCTCACATAAATTAAGACATTTGTGAATGCTGAAGATGCTTTAAAATTACAAATATCTCCAGAATTGCACTGATAAACAAACCAAGCATGGCTTGTGTCTCCATGTTAGTATATATTCTGTGTGAATAAGACGCTTTACATTACATATTCAGTGCTGCCATTGTCAAACGTTTTGAAGATTTTATTTGATAAATATAATTTTAAAACCAAACTTTGGTGGATATGAAAATTCCGGATTTTTTTTTAGAAATCGGAAAAAATCGGGTCGGTGGATCCGTAAAACGAAAATTATAATTTCTCTCGCCTAATGGTATTAATGATCTCTTTGGTACGGATACTCCTTGGTCTTCTAATACCAGAAACACTGTGCCGGATAATTATGCCACTTCAAAAGTGGCATTTTGGCGCCCGCCAAATCCTCACTTCACATGAAAATCATGTATACCAAGTGGTAGACCATCACTCACAGAGTTCATAACTACCTTTGTTACAGGTAAATCTCACCTGTCAGGTGAGATAATCACCTTTGAACAAAAAATTCCCATAGGAAAAATAAAGTTCCTGTAGGAAAAAAAAATTCCTGAGGGATATTATCAAAATCCTGCAGGATTTCTTAATTTCCTGCAGGATATTTAAAAATTCCTGTGGGACTTAAATTTACCATGGGAGAATTTAATTTCCTAAGGGAATTTATTTTCCTAAAGGAGAAAAATAAATCCTATGGGAGAAAATATATTCTATAGGAAACAAAATTTCTCCTAAGGGAATTTTTTTCTCCCTTAGGAAAAAAAATTCCCTTAGGATTAAAATTCCCATAGGAATTTGAGAGTTATTCCTATAGGATTATTTTTTGTGCCATCTTCGTCTTAATTTCATAATCTTAGTTTTAAAAAAAATCCCTTAGGAATTTAAAATATTATTCCAATAGGATTTTTTGTATCTACCCATTTTGAGTATGTTGTACTGTTTCCTCTTATTTGTGTGTGGATATCAGTGTTTAACAAGAACATTAGCCCCATGAGCCTCGAATCCCTCTTCTGATAAATTGTAAAATCTATCACAAAGCCTTGAAATTCCAGTAGTAGGTCATCATGACCTACATTTTGGTTAAAACACTCTGAAGACCTATGATGATGCATCAACTGACAAAGGATGATGATTCTAAGCCAATAAGTACCGGAGATGTTTAAGGAATCACTGTCTAGTTAGTGTTGTATGCCAGGGCATCAACGATAGTGGGAAACATGGGATAATCTGCATAACGGGCTTCGAGTAAAATTTCCATTTCATTGTGAAATATTAAAAATTGTAGATTTAGACTTTAAAAATGTAGACTAATAGATTTAAATTACACAAGGACTCCCATGCCAATTTCAATAGTCCTCACCCACTGACGTCAGACACAAAGGCAGCCGCACGAGATTTACATGCATATTTGGCCCCCTTAGATTCTGCAGACACAGAGACAGATGCACACAATATTTGCATGCATATTAGGCCTCCTTAGCTCCTGACCAATCGATCTGGCTGCCTAATTTTCATTCCGGCAGAATTATCAAAAAATAAACCCCCCTATCTTTCAAAAAGTTATCACAGACAAAAAAATTAGAAATGGAAATATTTAAATATAGCCATAAAATTCAAAATGTAAGTCTTTGTGACCTACTTTTTAGTTGACGTTATCTGAAGACCCAGTTTGCTAGGTATTCCTAATATGTAAAATTTTGATTCCCTACTGTGGCCCCATCCTTCCCCTAAGGGTCATGATTGCATTGATTTGAAGAAGAAAAAATCACCTACACTACATGAGGATGTTTCCATATCAAAAGGATTAAATCATGGCTTCTCTCTAAAATAAGATTTTAAAGATTTTAAGGAAGAAATAAAACTTTGGATGCTGTTTGCGACACATTGGAAAATATTCACTTCCCAAATAAACCCAGGACTATTAAACCAAACCTTTCTAAGGAAGAAGAAAAGGCTCTTAAAAACCTCAGCGATGACCCTACCATCATAATCAAAGAGGCCGATAAAGGAGGCGGAGTCGTCCTTATGAATAAGGATTTTTACAAAAGTAAAATTTTACAAATGTTGCAAGACAATAATTTTTATGAAAAATTGCGCAACTGTCATGAGAAGAAAACAATTACAAAAATAAAAAACTTAGTATATGGACCACTATCTGAGGGTTTAACAGATAAGGAAAAGGACTACCTGACAAACTTTGAATTCCGAGAGAGTCAATTCTATGGTTTACCTAAAGTGCACAAGTCTAAAATTATAAAGGATGCCATAAAAGAGCAAAATAGTATATGTATAACATGTGCTGATCCCGCTGATTTAAGCTTCAGACCAATTGTAGGAGGACCGAACTCTTCAACGCAAAGACTGAGTCATTTATTGGATATACTTTTAAAACCATATTGTCAAAAAGTACCCAGCTTTGTGAGAGACGATCTTGATTTTATAAATCATTTACCTACTCATGTCACCTCTAACACCAAACTTGTCACACTGGATGTTGTAAGTTTGTATACAAATATTCCTACAGAATTGGGATTGCTAGCTGTCAAATTCTGGACTGAAAATTATCCCGATGTTCTAAACAACAGGTTTCAGCGGGACTTCATCCTAGAGGCTCTAAAATTAGTTCTAGATAACAATACGTTTGAGTTTGCAGACCATCATTACCTCCAAATTAAGGGAACAGCAATGGGGACAAAAGTCGCACCTACCTATGCAACATTAACCCTTGGTTATCTAGAACATAAATTACATGATCAACTGTGTACGTTGTGGGGGATAGAATCTGCAAACAAAATACGGTCTAAATGGAAAAGATTTTTAGACGATTGTTTTATCTTATGGGAGGAGGATGTCGATAAACTAACGGAGTTTTATGATCTACTTAACCAAATGAATTCGGATATCAAATTCACGATGGAAACAGATGATTTGCAAATGCCATTCCTCGATGTTCTTGTAACAAAGGATAATACCAGCTTAAATACGGATATTTACTATAAACCAACCGACACACACCAATATCTGCATTTTGGATCAAGCCATCCCCATCACACTAAAACAGCTATACCATATAACCTCGCAAGAAGAATATGCACCATTGTGAGTAATACCAATATCAGGGATATTCGACTGGAGGAATTAAAATTGTATTTATTAAACCAAAAATATCCAGAACAACTTGTAGATAATGGTATAAAGAAAGCCAAGGAGTGCGATAGAAGTCAGTTACTTTTAAACATACGACGTGCGAATGACGTTGAAATAATTCCATTTGTGCACACGCATAACCCGAGAAATCAAAACGTGAGTTCAATTATTCATGAATTGAACAACGTACTTAGAGAGGACGAACAAACGAAAAACATATACAAGAATTGTCGTTTTATCAACAGTAAACGCCAACCGAAAAACCTAAAGAGAATACTTTGTTCTTCCAAATTCAACGACCATACTTATACAGTCTCTACATGTAAGAACCCTCGATGCGGTACATGTGAATACATTACAGAAGGGACCAGCTATAATTTCAATGGACGTGAATTTAGAGTTAAAGAAAACATGTCATGCGATACAAAAAATGTCATTTATGTCATCACATGTCCTGGATGCAAGGAATATTATATTGGTGAAACCGGCAACACTCTCCGTGCCCGTGTACGTGTACATAAGCAACACATTAGTACACCCGAATACAGACAAATTCAATTAAGTTCGCACCTGGAAGCGTGTGGTAAAAAACAATTCAAAATTTTCCCTTTCTATAAACTCAGTTGTGCCACTGATATCCAGAGACGGTAAAAAGAAAAACATTTTATTAGTATTTTTCAACCAAAACTTAATAGTGTTTTATAAATTACTTGTGATTTCCCCGTACTTTTGCCATATTGTATCTATGACGTCATAATAGACATTTAACGTTCCGCTTAACATGACGTCATAATCACTGTTACTATGATACTATTGTAAGCTTCTGAAGATTGAAAAATGAAAGCGCTAAAGCTTAACTGAGGATTTTTGTGTTTTCTTTTTTACCTTTTTTTTAAATATATTATAATATATATATTGCTGTGTAAAACTTTGATTCTCTATTGTGACAAACTTGAATCTATACTGCATGATGATACTTCCATATCAAAATGACTGATCAAATCTTTGTTGTTCTTGATAAAATGATTTAAAAAAAAATACAGGGTATTCCTATGTACAATTTTGATCTCCTATTGTGGTCCACCCTAATCCCCAGAGTCATGATATAAACAAACTTGAATCTACACTATGTAATAAATGTTTCACATAAGTTTAAACTTTTATGGGCCAATGAATGGTTCTTGGGAAGATTTTTGAAAGATGGCTACAAATATACATATTTCTTTATTAACTCCCCTACTCCCCTTTAAATATGTGCCATTATCTGAACAAATCTTATTTAAAATTCTTACACTGACAAGATAGCCCTAATTTTTCAATCAAAATGTTATCAGATAGACTGTTATGTGACAGAATGTGGCCTAAGTTACGTGTGCAAATTGTGTTAATCCGTTTGCACGGTACGAACCATGCTAACCGTACTTACAATGACACATTCAAGGCACTTCCGTCTGCTAACTTTTGGTCTTGGTAAAGTTGGTGGTGATGTTAATGGAGTAATTCACACAGTTTAAATCAAGAAACTCAAACAAAATGATTTACACTTGCATGAATTATCCCTTCAATCTTCTTCAGTTCTTGTTCTTACTTTCGATTTCATGCTCTTTTTAATAAAGCGTTTTACTGACTTGGATCATATCAGGGTGTACGAACACTCAATCGCATCATCTCGGGTCTTTCCGTCAGAGGTCGGAAAAGCAACCTCGTTTTTCCGCTAATCGGAAAGGCCCGAGAAGTTGCGATTGGGTGTACCCCTGTAATCGAACTCAAGGGGGGGGGGGATACAAACACATATACTGTTTAAATTTGTGTTTTATACTGTAACATAAAAAAGACCTACCGAAGTTGAAAATATAGATTTTAGTTTTTACTTTAAAAAAATGAACAAGTCTTACATTACAAATGCTCATGATCAGAAAGTTGAATATGCGACATAAAGAGAATTATTTATGTGTTTCTTGTTTTATTTTGAATAGTAAAAACAAATACTTTCATGGGAGGAGGTGTTATAGCGAACAGTCAACTACTATACGTAAGTTGTAAATCACATTTTCAAGGAAACAAACTACACACTCCGATTTAAAAAAAAAAAAAAAACGTGTTTCCGTGTTTTGCGTGAAAATTAAAAAAAAAATTTAGGAGAGCAAAGTTTGTTAAAAAAGGGACCATGTCATTACTGGGCCGATCCAGAGGGGGTCGGTGGTTGGAACCCCACCCACCCCCTTTATTTTTGTACACAGAGCAGAGAGAGAAGGAAAGAGAAATATTTTTCTGTAATAAAGATATATTTATACGTCTAATAATTTGAAGAAAAAAACTCTGTCCTTTCTGTTCGTTAGATCTGTAGATTTTTGCGTATATTTGCTTTCCTTCGTGTACCTGTACCTTAACAACCCTGGCTACGGGTTCCGACCACCCACAATTAAGCGACATGCAAGGAAGATTCCGGCGAAGTTTTACTATACCATTTTCGGACCATCTTCAGAAGTAATTAACCTTTTGAAGTCATTTGTATAAAATATTTCAATATTTCATATTCAATGACGAAGAGAAAGGTTCCTGTAGAACGCAGATGGAAAGGGGGATCTGACTGCAGCTCTCCGGTCTTTCAAAATATTTTTTCGGGGAGCTACAGTTATGCATCTAACGCAAAATGAAAGCTGATATGAATTTCTCAAAACCTGTACATCAAATAAACAATTTGAAGGAACTGATCGTAGTCATTTTACCATGATGCAGGGACCTATATACTAGTATATACAGGGGCGGATCCAGCAATTGAAGAAAGGGGGGGCCGGGTCGGTGTCCCCAGCATTTTTGCATAGAATCATATATAAGAAAGGGAACCCCCAAAATTATTTAAGAAGCAAAAAACAGGGAAAAAATACCCCCCCCCCAAAAAAAAATGAATTAAAGCAATATGAGCTGCATATTTGATGTACGAAAAATTTATTGCAAATTTGTAATTAACTAATTTATTAACAGAAAAATAAATCATTTATAAACTTCTGCTGTTTATATTTGCGATGGAAGTTTTATTAGCTTTAAATATGTTAAATGAAGCAAAATTGAATTATTGTCGTCCTGTACAATAATGATTTCTTATATAAAACTGTATATTCGGTTGTAAATAAATATTAATTTCTTCTGAAACTTTATTTTGGGCTAATTGGTCAAAAGGGTTTAAATTACATACAAATTAATCATAATAGAACATACAGCTCATATTGCTTAAAAAAACAACACCTAATGTATTCACGACGTTCTAAATTGGGGGGGGGGGGGGGGGGGGGAGAAGGATTCCTGTAACTTAAGTTTTCTATTCGGTACATTAATTTACATTCAATGTTTGAATTTGCGTATTTTCCGGAAACAAAATGTGTGGAAGGAGCTTCCAAAACATAGTATTATTACAGAAAAACTAGATTATTCTGATTGTTATTTCCATATCCTTGAAGTTCCTTCGTACATTTAATTAATCATTTTGATTCAGGACATGTACGTGTACACGTTTGAATAATGATATAATGTATATCCAATAATGTAATCGTATTTTACATAATAAAATATTATACATTAATATTTTATTATATGTAAAGTACGATTACATTATTGGATATACATTATATTATTATTCAAACGTGTACACATACATGTCCTGAATAAATTACCCTTCAAAAATGCCAAAAATACATGTACCTAGATGTATATTTTTGTGTGATAAAATGTATTGACCGTGAACGCAGGTTAATTTGAATTTTATTTATTACATTAGTGTTGGTAAACTCATACATCGAATGCGTGAATTGGAATAGAGAAGAATACGTGTAGTTACATAGAAATCAGCCATAAAGAAATAAGTTGCGACAATTGAATAAAAAACAAAATAAAGAAGTGTAAGTATAGTTAAATAGAAATCAATGTAAACTGATCTGAAAAAACTCATTCATCGAATAGGGTGGGGTCTGAGTATTAAATTACTAGTGTTTTGCTATAATACATATTGTTTAAAATATTAAGAAAATTATTGTTTGTTACGTTTTCGTTTATTTATTTATTTTTATTTGTTTTGTTTGTCTATTTTTCTTGGGAATCTCTCCCACCCCCGGCAAAAAAAAAAAAAAAAAAAAAAAAAAAAAAAAAACCACAGTCTTTTGAAAACGTTGTTACGGTCTGTGTAACTACGGGCACCTGTCCTCACGTGTCATATCAGGGGGAGACACGTGTCAGGAAGACACCTGTCACTGTGTATTTTTTGTATATTCTATGTGATTTGAGAGGGTTTTCTACCTAAAGGGAACAAAGGGCTGTTGTCGTGCATGTACACACACAGTCTCCGCAAGATGATGATTCAGTTTGTGTAGTTTTTTTTTTATTCAATCATTAAAAATTATTGTATAATAATTCATAAGTTACACAAGAGATCATATCTATAAAATAACCTACATTTATTTTAAGAAGTTCAGTGAAAGAAAAACTATTTAGAACTTATAAGATTTCAATTTTCATCACTGATTTGAAATAAAATTATCCTGTTAAAAATTAAATTATTTCCTTAAATATCGGTATTTCACACGATTTTGTTTTCCTCAAGAACAACCGTTACGGCTTTTGAAGTTACCCTATGCTAAGGCAATCTATAAAAAGAATGAATTGTGTCATACAGTTTCTGTTGATATCATTGTAATTTATAAAGATGTGAAGTTTGTCAAAACTACTACAAACATATGTTGTTCAATATTTTATTTTAATTCGCCGACATGCTGTATTAATTTACTCTTCTTAAGAAAAAAGATGTGTGTCCTTAAATTTATAACGATAGACTCGATCAAACTACAGGCCTTTGGGAAAGTAATTTCCGTTTGGGTAACCGTAATGAATTTACCGGGAAATATTTACTTGCATACCTTGCCAGATTCCCTAGCGAAAAAATTACATTAGAAGAGATACAGGGCGGGAACAGCTAAAAGTGTGTATATAAGTACAGCCCTACACAATAACGAATAATCAAGATGACTTTTGACACACTCTTTCCAATGGCCTCACATATACCTGTCGTGACTAAAATACTGAATTACAAAACAGACTGTTAATTTTTCCTGCCTTTGATTAGATATTAATTTTGTTCCACCTTTTGATAACTCTCCTTAAAAAAAAGTTTTACAACCTGTACAGAAATTTGAAGTTTCAATAACTTTTTAGATAAAATAAGTTTTTTAATTAAGATGTTTTGAGAAAATATGTCTATATTTATATATATAGTTATCAGGGTGGGGGTCTATTCACTTCTTTCTCATCCCTCATCCAGTCCCGTGGCTTTCGCTGAATATTCAGCGAAAGCTACAGGACTGAGACTCGCAGTATCTCTTTTTCGCGATTCAAAACAGCTTACCGCGAGAAAAATCTTGCTTTCCGATGACAAATTACATTAATTATACAGCTTTTTCCCGCTATTGTACTCTTTGCTTTCTCGTGACATATTTTAGCCTTTACCTCTTTCGATCCGTTAGCAATCTAAAACCTGTCTTTTCTTTGCTTATCATCATGTTCTGTCTACTATATTCACATTATACTGAGATAGTCCAAATTAGTGAAATTTATCGCCGATTATAAGTGCGAAGGTAACTGAATATAATAATTTCAGTCGATTATCAATTTTGAATGAAAAAAAAAATATCTTGGATATGATTTCTTTTGACATTATTACACCTTTAAAAGTAATTGTAACATTTTTAAATTTCATAAAATATTTCTTTTATGTCTGTTAGGAGTAAATTAATTATTTCATAATTGGTTGGGCAAGAAACCATTCCGCAATCCTAGTACCGTAATTATGTCAAGTCTATAACTTTTTTTTAAAGAAGAAACATGGTATAATTATGAAAGGACGAAAATAATTTGGGAAAAGATTTTTAATTATTACTCATATATAGCATTGAATCTCTCTCTTTACACCGTCCCCTTACATTACGTTGACTGACATAGCCCTGTTGCTGTTTACCATGTTTAGGGCTATCGTTGAAGTTCAGGCGTGCGTAACAGTGTATATACACTGTTAGTACTTCTTTAGTAATCCCAGCTAGCCCACTCGGCGCTACTCCCCAGGCTCATATTTCCCCTATCTACTGACTTTGGTATAGACTATGTACTAATAAGTAATTATCTTACTCGTTCAAGTTCATTTATATTCACTCAAAATCATTTCAAATACATGGTACATGATGAGGATAATGAAAAACTATATATTTACATCAATGCAGGTCAGAGGTTCAAGAATATATGAAGTACATAATCAGAATATGAAAAGGGAGAGAAAGAAAAAAAAAAAGAAAAACACATATGAAACATGTAATTATGAAGTAAGCGCTGGGCCAAATCATGGAAGATAGACTAAATCATGTATTTTCAATATAAAAGTTCCTCACTGTCACAATGATCCTTAATAATGACTATATGTTTTAATTTTGTAATTATGTATTTTGTCCTTTAATTAATTTTTTTACGTCGATGAAAAAGTAAAAGAGTGATGATAATATATTCATATTTTCGTTATTTTTCACCTTTCCATTAGGAATAAAGACAGACGTAAGAGGAAATTCGATTTAATTCAAGTACTAATTATAGCATAGTGTATATTGTTTCCATATATGTACCGGTATTTACGAAGATAACACATGTGAAAAGGGAATCTTTTGTAATTCAAGCCGTTGGTGATAATTTCTTATTTGTTATACATGTATTCCATTTTATCATTGGACTTTCAATTACGGCAAATCACTCCCCAAAATTCAACAGATATCTTGGACGACATATCTCACACAAGAACCATTTAGCTATGAAGATTAAAAACATGTATTTAGCCGCAGAACTGTAGCGTTATGGTTTAATATCTTAAGATTTGACATAACGCTAAAGACCAAGTAATGCAAAAAAACGTGTAATAAAAGTATTTTTCGCACTGTTGGGGAGAATTTCTCAACTTTCCAAAATTTGTAAATCATCAACCTGTCCATGCATAATGATTCCAGACATGTTTTTAATAAATATGTATATTTCATACGCCTCCAAACCCTTTATAACCGTTTCTACAAGCAAAAAACTCGTTTGTGCTAGAATTTCTTTAATCTCTCAGACAATTCAAAATCAAGCCAGTTTATTGCGCACCTGTACGTAGACTTTCACAGAGGCGACTATAAAGGGTTGAGAAGTGAATAAAATATATAGATATAAGTAAGGGTCGTTTAAGAGAACACTGTACCAATTGTTATTAATTATAACATGTTAATGGTTGCTCTTTTTGAAAATATAAGGCTTAATTTTTAATTAAAATGTAATATTACAAAACATCCCAGAGGTATGTATAATGTATGCTTCTGATCATCTTCCTCCAACTTTAAAACATAATTATATAGCCAAACTAATATATACATTTGATATTGCATAAAATCGGAGGTTTATATATTTGACTTATCTAGTTACTTGCGTATAAATATGAAAAATCAGCAGTAATGCATTTCCGTAAACGAGGATCTACAATACAGGTCGGATTACAAATACCTTGGTGTTATATTCCATGAAAAGCGTACTTTCCAAAATAATGCCCATGCGCGGATCTAGAGGGGGGTCGGGGGGGTCCGGACCCCCTCTGGAATTTACCAGGTTAAAAAATGTATATACTATAACAAGAAAAAACAGTAACCATGGACCCCCCCCCCCCCTGGTAAGCGTGAACATGTGTGAAGTGGGTAAGATAAGTGAGCAATAGAAGTCACCACTACCCACCCCCCCACCCCCGTTTGCGCGATTTTAGGTTTTTTTTTTTTTTTTTTTTTTTTTTTGCTTGTCAAGAAATTTCTGGGATTGGAATTTTTTTTGACTGGGGTGGACCCCCCCCCCCCCCCCCTGGAAAAAAATTCTGGATCCGCGCCTGATGCCGATACGTTGTCAAAAGCAGGAGGACGTGCTTTCGGAGGGATGGTTTCCAAAATTCCTCAAAATAAAAATAAAGGGATGTCAACTTTCGATACCAGAACTACATGGAGAATTCAGTTGGAAGCTGCCTTTCCATAGACACTGCACTAACGCTGTAACCTTTCTTTTAACAAAGTTTCCTAGGCAGACGTCAAAATATTTAAACCTTCAGTTTCATACATGCACAGGCAATCTCTGTTGTATAAAAAATGCCATGCGTAATATTTGTGTATATATTTCATATATTTTGTTAAAAGTGACATATAGGTCCGATGGTCCATCTTTTTGAGCGAGGGTGTCTTAATTATATATTTGTCTACACTTTAAATGTCTAAGTCTACAATTTTATTTCACAATGAAATGGAAATATAAGGAATCACTGTCTAGTTTGAAGAGTATGCCAGGGACATCAACAAAAGTGGGAAACATGGGATAATTTAATATAAATATTAATGTATACTGAATGTGATTTTTTTGTTTTCTTTTCACCCGAGTTGGATTTCACGGAAATTTAATCAAAATTCTTGGTTTTATCTTATTTTCATAATCTCAAATTATATTTGATTAATATTAAAGCAACTAGAGTTGGAGTTAAGCATACTCATCCCCTTCTGCTAACTTCCGAGAAACAATATCTACACGCCCCAGATCTATTTAGATATTCCACCCCCATCACTTATTGCTTTTTACTTTTGTAACGAGAAGCGGTCACCCATCCAAGGGTAAAACAGGCTGGCCGTTGCTTAACTAGCCTGAAATAGAGGGAAACTCTACCGCATCACCAGAAAAGCTAGCTCAGTAGCGAGGCAGTATAAGTTCCCTAAATACTGTCCGCTACACTTTTGAACAAACTGACATTTAAAATAAAATATGTCCAGAGTTTAAAATCTATGAAAAAAAAAATAAACAGATTTAATTGTTGATTTCAATTTTAAAAACAAGCAAAACATGCTTTCGATCTTTTGTATGCTTCCTCAGTTGAGGTAGAAATGATATCTATTTATATTATTAGAAACCATAATTTTAAAATCTGAAATTAACATTTTGAAAGTACATGTATACAGTGCTCGAAGACGGGACTGGACGACTATTATTATGCAATTTAAATAAGAAATGGCAGGTGTCAGTATTTATGCGTGGATCCGAATCCTGTAATAATTTATATACGTACACACGTGCGTATTTGTATACCCCTCGGAAAACAGCCCTGAGGGTGAATCTTACAATAGATTTTCTATCCTCTGCATGTGTATAGAGTGGTTCGAACATTCTCTGTGCGCCGAAGAAAACAATGGTTGAATATATGTGCCCCTCTATCATACCTAATATATGCGATTTCCATGCATTAGCAATATGGGATTCAAATTATTTATATAGAATAAAATGTACAAAATTTATTCTATCGAATAGCAATGTAGCATGTTGTTATACCATCTGGCACAACACAAAACATTTGATAATTGATAGTTAAATCTTTCAATTAAAAAAAAAATCATGGAAATAAAAAATAAATAAACTGATGTTTCAAGCACGTGGCATCGTTTTTCAAACGGGGAGTTAGACATTTTTACTTACGTGGACTGGAAAAGATGACAAGCAAAAAAAAAAAAAAAAAAAAAAAAAAAAAAAAAAACCATTGCCTAAACTCGAAAATCCTATTGGGGGGGGGGGGGGGGGGGGGGGGGGGGTTAGAGGCCACTTTTTCAGATGCCAACTTCTTTCTGTACCATTTTTTTTTTGCATACCATTCTACATTTCCCTTATATTACTTTACCGTTGTATTAAGCGGGGGGATGGGGGGGGGGGGGGGGTAACTGTACTTCAATGAACATTTTCAATAGAAAAAGTAACATATGCTTGTAACGGTAAATTAATCATGAGAAAGAAAAAATATTAAAATAAAAATAGACCAGATTGAGCAGTTAATATACATTTGATATAAGAAAATTTATAAAAATTCCAACCAAAAAAAAAAAATAAATAAATCTACTGCAGTTGGGTTATCATCTATTCGGACTGAACACTAGGTCAAAAGTCAATTCGGCCTTTTAGTGAACACTTGGTCAAAGTCAAATGAGCGCTTTACAAGAAGACCACCTGTCTGGATGTCATGGAAGTAAGAAGTTAACTTTATTTTAACAAGGGTTAATTCACGCAAGTTTTTAAATCAATTTGATTGATTTAGCGTGTGTGAATTACTCCATTTACATCATCCCCATGTCCATTGGAATTCTGCTGTCAGTCAGTGTCTGAAGAAAGTTTGTGTACGAAACTGATGAGTGATGTAAGTATTACTAGCCTATTACATATTTTCTTTAGAGAAGTGGACAGACTTTCGCCTACATCCAGTCCACTTCTCTAAAGAGAATAGCCTATTACACTGTATTAGCATGCTATGAATTTAATTGGGGGTTATTTCTTGCAAAATGGAATCAGGGTGTTGTATGTGGTGGATATTACCACATAGAGACTGGAGATTTTTGGGGTGTATACATGGTCAAAAATGAAATTTTTATCACGTTTATTAGTTTACTGTCTTACCCAAGGGAGGAGGAATATGTTTTGGCATGGAATATTTTCCCCACAAGTTGCAACTTTGTCAACTGCAACTGAGATCTATCAGTTAGCTCATAATGACACATTGTGCCTGTCTAAGGTTAATCAAGTTCAAGTTCATTGTATATTTATGAATTTACTAAAAGTCAGTCACTGGGAATAAATTCAAAAAAATTAAGCCCCAAATGGGGGAGGGGGATGTACTTTTATGGGGTACTCACAAGGGTGGATCTGTTTAACTGCTGCAGTGGTATGAATGTGAAATCTCTATTTTTCTTTTTTTAAAAAACTGTATGAACCAAAAATTATCACATCAAAAACAAAGAACCAATCATACGATATGTATGAAAATACCTTATTATGGAATCTTAATTTATTTTTCTGTATCATGTGAATAATTCATACCTGGTGATATGTTATTATAATAGTATTTGGATTAAATGATCAGGAATTTTGGTGCTCTCTGATTGGTATAGACACCATTTCCTGAGACGTACCTCGATCAGAGTGACTTCACCTCATATGTCTACATTCGGGTGGGGGGGGGGGGGTTTATTCAGGTTTTTCCTCTTGATCAACCATAGATGTGTTTACAGTTTTTTGACCAATCAGATTGCATGTTTTTAAGCATGTGTTGGTGTGAATGTAAACATGTCAGACGCCAGTACCAAGGAGATTAAACACTTTTGATAATAAAATAAAATGGTTGAGTATTGATTGTTTAATAATATTGTTTTCCATTTTTAACTAGTAGTTGTTATAAGCTATTGAAGTATAACAACATGTGAAAGTTTTGTTACACTTTGCATTTTATTATGAGTGTTTTTATTTGATGTAGACAAGAACGAAAATGTCAAAAGTGTGGTAAAATTCCTGATCATTTAATAATACGGTTATTGACTTCGGCCTCGGTCAACCAATACCTGACCAGGTCTGTATAGTCATGAGTAGACCTCATCAAAATTCAATAATTGTATAATATGACATATTATGTCAAATATGAAAGCCCTATCATATGTCATTGAAGAGTTAATTCAATGTAGCACCATTTTTTTAATTAGGTCAAACATGAAGGTAAATATCAAGGGGTCAGAAATCATAGCATGTTCAGAAATATAATGCCACAGTTAATGCACATGCATAACATGAAATCCCTATCTCTTCTAAATCAAAAGTACCATGGAAGACTGATTATTTTTGAAAAGTAGGTCATACTTCAAGGTCAAGGTATCATGGACAAAATCATAATTAACTAGGAGACTTATTGTTCACAGAACAATAAGAGGTCTTTCCAGCTTTTTAAGTGTTTCCGTGTCATTCGGGTTGAAAAAAGCGAAGAAAAACGCAAAAAAAAAAAAAAAAAAAAAAATAAGGTGCTCCAGCAGGATTCGATCCCTGGACCCTCCGATTAGCAGGCGAGCGCTCTAACCACTACGCCACGGGTTCCGTTGAACATGTGTTGTATTATTGTCGAGTTAAAGTTAACGGAATTTCCTTGATTCATTGACCAGTCAAAGAGTTCCAGTTGAGACACTTCTGACAAGCTCCTGGGAGTATATGTGAGTTTGAATGAGATTGTTTTCGAGTTAAAATGTAAGGGATAGGGTCCGATTACAATTATGATATTGGTATTAACGGGGATACATGCATTTGAGGTTGCGTAGCAATTTATGTATTTGAAAAAGGCCTCGTTCGTTTTGACAGATATGGTCAATTCATAGGTAAGATTTAATAATCATTTCTATTTGAATTGAATTCATAGTTACCAGCATAAATTAAACTTGAAACATGCATCTCAGGGGAAAAAAAAACGGTGTCATTGAGAGCGTGGAAATTTATTTGACAGGAAAAATCGCCATTTTCTAGATTCATTCCATTAATATTAAATCTAAATAAAATTGAAATAAATTCCACATACTAAAGAAAGCAAGAATATTTGGTATCGAAATATCGTATTAGAGCAGGAGAATCAAGTGATATTAACAACAATCGAAGAAATAGCCAATACAAACTTTATTTAATTTTTATACTTATCAACAATTATATTTCAGACAGAAAAAAAATGTAGAATTTGCCGATATTCACTAGAATTTAATTGCACTTAAGAGACTCACTGTAAAACTCTCAGGGCAGTTTCTTTGAGGTGTCTTCTACATGCTAAACTGAATTTTATCTTGATCTGTGATGTCTTTTGAGTTGTAGAAAAATTTTCTATGCCACTATTGATTTTTTTTTTTTAAAGAAATGGGGGGGGGTTTGTATTATATAAGTGTTTGTTGACATGACAGTTATAAATACCTCCACATAATTTTTAAACTTTTGATAAAAGGTCAAAGGTCAAGGTCAAAGGTCAAGGTCATTTTAACCAAAAGCCCGTAAATAAGCAATTTTGATACTTTCCCAATGACCTTGACCTTTGACCTTGACCTAATATTCAAGGTCAAAGGTCAAAAGATCTCATGAAGTTGGGCCCATGTCTTTTCGAATTGTCGTTTAGAAGTTTTTAGTTCTTCGTAAACATCATAAACTGCCAGGGGCAATAACTACTTAAAATGTTTACGAATTCTTTCGCACTAATAGACTGAGAAGTGTACTAAATTAGTCGCAGACATTGTAGAAGTTTTTGTACCTCTACGGTTTACGGTTTCGGAGGAGTAGCGATAACAAGGGTTTACACTGAAAGGGGCACTAACTTTTAGAGGGTTCAATCTTAGGGGACAAGCATGGAATCTCTGAAATGGTTTTAAGAGTACATACTAAAGATGCAAAGAAGTTTAGAATTTGGTAAAGAACAGAAGAGCTATAAAAAATGCTGAATTTTACCTATTTTGAATGACCTTGACCTTTGACCTTGACCTAGATTTTAAGGTCAAAGGTCAAGAAATCTTTTGCATTTGGCCCCATGTCTCTACGCCTTGTCGTTTTAGAAAAATTCTTGATATTTGTAAACATCGCAAACATTCAGGGGCAATAATTCATTATAGGAGTTTATGAATCCTTTCGCAATGTTTGATTGGAGAGTCTACTAAATCAGTCGTAAACATTAATAAAGGTTTGGAATCTCTGCGGTTTATGGTTTCGGAGGAGTAGCGATAACAGGCTTTTATTGCGAAAGGGGTCGTAACTCCGAAAGGGGTCAAAGTTCATATATGCAGGGTCAACTGCAAAAATCTTTTACGGAGTACATTTTTATCGACTGAAAATCGTTTCGATAAATCTTGAAACAAAAAATCACACGGCGGAAAAATAATAAAGAAAAAGGAAAAAAAGAAACAGAAGAATATCAATAGGTCTTTCCAGAGAAAGCTGGAAAGACCTAAATACATACATGTACTAGTTCATTAAGAAAGGAATTGCCTCAGGTAATGCATGTATAATCTGAACATTTCGAAAGCCCTATCTCATTTCATTCAAAAGTTTTGACCAAGGTTTTAAGTTTTTGTGACAGATGAACTGCTAGACCAACAGACTTACAGATGACAGATGAATATTAAGATACAATTAATAAACTCGTTGTTTTCGCTAAAGTGGAGGACAAAAATCAAGAGAACCATACGATAAAAGGGATTGACTGACCTTGACATGATGATGCAATGCTTTCTATAAAAATTTAGGTCTTCTTTTAATTAATTAACAATAATTTATATTTAGAAAGTCTAAGTAAATTCATAAGAAAAAAAAAATCAAGTTTGACATGCTTGTAGATCTATTTCAATGAAAAAAGCGATATTGATCAATATCGCCTGACTGCACCATGCAGGATGAAAATTCAGTTTTCTTATAAGGTCATACCCAACATATTTTGTTTTGTTATATAGTTTGAACTTTATTAGGTTCTTCCCTGGAGTTTAAGAGTGAGTCTACACAAAAATGACTTTCATCATGTTCATATATAAATGTAAATATAAATTCTAATATTAATTATAATGAACATAATTTATGTAAAACCTTAATTGATTTGTTATCCAATGTAGTTTTAATAGTCGAGCTGGTGGATGTGATCATTGTGATAAATTTCAAAAACTTACTAGTAGTAAATAAAGTACCGTAGTATATCTCTGAATGCTTTTATAAAAATGTTGTCTTATTTCATCATGTTCATTGTACCTGTTTTTTGTTTGTTTGTTTTTTTTTGTTGCTGATATTAGAAACATACAGATGCAATTAAATTTCATTCTTATTATTTTTCTAATTCATTCTAATGATTATTGCAAATTTATTTCAAACATTTAGGTAATTTTTCTTTGTGTGATATAAAGTGGTGGATCAAAGGCATGTATATTTTACCGATAAATGTTTTGATAGTTGTGGTGGATTCAAGGGGCGTGGATAGATATATTTTTAGATTTTTGTAATATGTGTCAAAGGAATCAATAATGATCATGTGATGATTATGGTTAATTGATTTAAAACATTTAACTTATATTTTATATGTAATCAAAATCTAAACTTATAAGTGGTGGATCCAAGGGGGTGGATGTTAATCTTTTTAAAATATTTGTGGTGGATGCAGGATCAAAGAATATTAACGATCAATGATTATGGTTAATTTATTTCATACATCTAGCTTATATGTCATGTGTGATCATGATCTTAAATTTAAAGTGGTGGGTCCAAGGGGGGAGTGGATATTAATTAATGTTATATAATAGTTGTGGTTGATCCAAGGGGAGCTTCGAGTGGATATTACTTTTAAATATTTGTGGTGGGTAAAAGAATATTAATGATTATGGCTAATTGATTTCAAACATTAAGCTTTTATGTCATGTGTGATCGAGATCTAAACTTATAAGTGGTGGATCTATGGGGAGTGGATATTAATTTTATTTTGTTTAAATACTTGTTGTGGATCTAAGGATATACTGTAAATCATTATGGCTAATTGATTTCAACATTAAGCTTATATGTCATATGTGATCAAAATGTAAACTTATAAGAGGTGGATCCATGGGGAGTGGATATTAATTTTATTTTGTTTAAATTGTGGTGGATCAAAGAATATTAATGATTATGGCTGATATTGAGTTCAAACATTAGGCTCATAATTGTCATGTGTGATCGAGATCTAAACTTTTAAGTGGTGGATCCATGGGGAGTGTATATTAATTTTATTTTGTTTAAGTTTTTTTGTGGATCAAAGGATATAAATGATTATGGGTAATTGATTTCAACATTAAGCTTACATATCATGTGTGATCAAGATCTAAAGTTATAAGTGGCGGATCCATGGGGAGTGGATATTTATTTTATTTTGTTTGAATTGTGGTGGATCAATTAAGGATATTAATAATTGAGTTTAAACATTAAGCTCATATGTCATGTGTGACAAAGATCTAAACTTGTAAGTGGTGGATCCATGGGGAGAATTTTAAACCCCACTGGGTTTTTGTGGGTTTTTTCATGGGGTAATTTTATGTACATGTTTCCCCATGGGGTTTTTATTTTCGACACTAAATATCTCAAACACTAGCAGAAAATGTTGCATTTTTTTATTTCAGAAATTCATTTAGGTAGAAAAATCCCACCATTTAAAAAAATTCCTAGAGGATAGCTTCAAAGGAAAAGGGTGCACAAGTTCGGAAAAATGTCCATTCCGAAGTTGTCCGTCCCACTGTTCAATATTCATCTGTAAATTTTTTTCAAAGTGATTCTTTCTTTGGACTATGTTGACACAATATAAGTTATATTGCTGATTTTTAGCTGTAGCTAAATGCAGTTGAATCAAATTCATTTAGGAGAAGAAGAAATCCTATAGGAATTTAAAATTTCCTACAGGATATTTTTCTCCCTTAGGAGCAAGTAAATAATTCAAAAGTGAACAAATTTCCTACAGGAGTTTCTGACTGAAAAAGAGAATCCTACAGGAATTTAAGAAATCCTATGGGATATATTTTTCCTAAGGGATTTTTTCTCTCTCCTATAGGAAATTGTATTCCTACAGGAGATTAAATTCTCCCATAGTAGTTTAATTTCCTGTAGGATTTCTTAAATATCCCACAGGAAATTAAGAAATCCTGCAGGATTTTGATAATATCCCTCAGGAATTTTATTTTTCCTATAGGAACTTTATTTTTCCCATGGGAATTTTTTGTTCAAAGGTGATTATCTCACCTGACAGGTGAGATTTACCTGTAACAAAGGTAGTTATGAACTCTGTGCGTGATGGTCTACCACTTGGTATACATGGTTTTTATGTAAAATGAGGATTTGGCGGGCGCCAAAATGCCACTTTTGAAGTGGCATAATTATCCGGCACAGTGTTCAGAATTAAATCATGTGCCTTAACTTCAAACTTCCTCACAAATCCGTAAATTAGCATTCTGTTGGGCACTTTCATTAAAGGATGTATTTTTCTCATGGATCTAATGATTGAAGTAGCAGATTTACACCCATATTAAAGTTTTACAATTTCTATTAGGTGTTCTCATGAAGGTTCCATATTTAAAATATGATGACATCAGTTTGACATCATAATTTCCTGAATTTATAACATAATTTCATGAAAGTTTGTCAGATAAAATGTATGCTAATACATTAGATTTTGACAAAATATCTTTGTGAATGCTTGTGGTTTGATCAAGTTATAGATTATTAAAAGTGTAACATATGTTTTGGGACACCCTGTATGTGACTGAAGGACAGAGGTCAAGAGATGGAAAAAAGACTGACAATAACTTGTCCGCAGATAAAAGAGGTTCTGGCGTTACTGGATTATCCACATTTTGACAAGTCCTGCCATAATAGATGATGGACCCTGAGTTAATATTTTTTTAATTAGACCTAAAAACACTTGAGCATTTGCAGAAGAAATTTTACAGAGAGGATCTGGTGATTGATTGATTGTATACTGTTTAACGTCCCTCTCCAGTTGATTGTACACTGTTTAACTTCCCTCTCCAGAATATTTCAATGATATGGAGACGTCACAATTGCCGGTGAAGGGCTGCAAATTTAGGCCTATGCTCAGCACTAACTGCTTTTGACCCAGCTGTGACACGGGGCCTCGGTTTATACGGTCTCATCCGAAGGACCGCCCCTTTTAGTCGCCTTTTACGACAAGAAGGGGGGCACTGAGGACCTATTCTAACCCGGATCTCCACGGGGAGAGGATCTGGTGAAGAACAGCATGACAATACCTCTTGAATTTCCTCAGACCATTTTAAATTGCCATACTTCTTTGTTAGGTTGATTTAGGGTTACTGCAATTTCAGAGAATCGTGGAAGAAAACTGCGATAACAACTGCACATGCTGATAAACTACAAGAGGTCTCGTATCACTAGAGGGTGTTAGTAAATCTATGATTGATCTTACCTTGCATGGTTCAGGTGAAACGCCATCTGAAGATATAGTGAAACCTAAATAGCTAGTTGATTCTTTTAAGAAAGAGCATTTCTTCATTTCAACCCATACTGTCTTAATTTATCAAATATTTGCTGAATATGCATATAATGTAGTTCTAGAGTTTCAGAATGTATCATAACATCGTTGAGATATGCCATTGAAAAGTTTCCTAATCCTTCTAGGACTATACCATTTAACTCTTGAAAAACTTGTGGTGTAGTGCGCAAACCAAATGGCATGACAGTAGTATAGCCGACATATGGGTGGGGGGTTAAACAATGGGCCTATTGTTTGGGAGAACAATGGAAAGAACAATGGGGTTGACCGCGGGTTGACCTTTAGGAGTCATGACCGTGACAGAGAACAATGGAGCAAGGTCAGGGATGACCGCAGGTTGACCTTTAGGACACATGACCGTGGCGGAGAACAATGAAGCAAGGTCAGGGATGACCGCGGGTTGACCTTTAGGACACATGACCGTGGCGGAGAACAATGAAGCAAGGTCAGAGTTGACCGCGGGTTGACCTTTAGGACACATGACCGTGGCGGAGAACAATGAAGCAAGGTCAGGGATGACCGCGGGTCGACCTGAAGGGGGGAATCACCATGACCGAGAACAATGGAGGTAAGTCAAGGATGGTTAACCTGGAGGACACATCCGAGACAGCCAGATCAGGACTGAGTGCTGGTGAACTCGGAGGAGACATCACCGCGAGAATAAGGGAGTAAGATCAATGAAGAAAACTAAACTGCGAAATAATATGTGAAAATACTTATTATCCCTCTGAAGAGTTCATTAAAATACTGAAGTAGATATAATGTTATCTTTATCTAATTCAGGTAGAACATCATTATCAGAGAAATGCGGTAGATTCTTGTATACACAAAGAATACCTTTTGTATTTTAAATCCACCCCTTGCAATTTATCCATGCGCGAAGGCATCTTTGTATCCATCACGATTAAACTTCAAAACATATTAACGGTCAAATGAATACGTTTAAACACATTAAGACATCTCTGTGGCCGTGACGATAATATATCGGAGGAGAAATACTAAGGTAAATTGAATGAGATCAGATTCAGGGATTTATCAGAACCTAAATAGGTATCTTTAACAGTATCAGTGAGAGGAAGATGCTGGGTTTTGTTTCATAAAGGTCACTATGTTGTACATTTCCATGACGTACCTTCAAGCACAAATCGAGAGGGGGATACCGAAGATTGTATAAGTTATACTGTCTAACCTGCAGATATGAATGGTTTGTTTACGATAACTTGTGTATAAAATTACACACGATGTCTAGCAATCAAATTAGTTCTAACCATCGGCATACATTCCACTGCAAAGTTTTCCTTTTTTTTTTTAATGAAATCAACACACAGTACTACTGTAGTACGATCAATTATTTAAAATTGAGCATACCGAAGATCAGATATTAGATGATTATTTATACGATATCTTGTGTATTTATTTAAAAAGAAAAAGAAATACACATGATGTCTAGTAATCAAATAAGCTCTAACCATCGGCATACTTTCCACTACAATGTTTTCCTCTTTTTTTGAATAAACCCAACACACAGTACTACTGTAGTACACTCAATGATTTAAATCAATACACAACCAAGAAATAATTTTGTTATCATTTATTTCTTTCAAACAGAAAAAAAAATATTCTTGTTTGTTTCTGAAAGCAAAGAAAAAAGAAATAAATCACAATGTACCCCAATATTGTTGTATCGGAAAAAAACTTTGCTAACTATCATAAAAAAAAAATTAATATTAACTGACTTATAATGAAACTGATAGTAATTATGTTCCCCAAACGAAGTTGGGGAACATATTGTTTTTACTCTGTTTCTTATTATTATTATTTTTCTTCTTCTTCTTCTTCTTCTTCTTCTTCTTCCTGGGTACTTTTTTGTCCGGGAGTGATCTTGTAAACTGTTCGTCCGATGTAGGTAAAACCTTTTTAGGGTCAGTAGACATGTTATGTAGATTTGCGGAATCAAGGTCATTTTGCGCGCACGTGCTTGCAAGAGCGCGCACGTGCAACACGTGAAATGACCAATATAATGGATATTGTAGTAACTTTTCTATTTTTTGATGAAATTTTTTGAAACTCATAATGTAAGGAGACATTAGAAGTACAGACAAGATAGCATGGTCAAAATAGCAAGATCTCACGCGCATGCACGTGCGCTTCGCTCTGATTGGCTGAAACTAAAGTCTCAATATCTTTCTTGTTTCTTGTCATAATCCTTTGAAATTTTGAACATAGTCCTACATTATGAATATCTACAGCATGATATAAAAGAATTTTCATGAAAGCATGCGCATGTGCGCGTGCTGTAATCTGATTGGCTGAAACTTTAAATGGCTATATATCCTTTGTTTTTTGACGAAATTCTTTGAAATTTAAAATATAGTCATGCATTAGGATAACCTACAATATGGTATAGAAAAATATTCATGAAATCACACGTATGCACGTGTGCTGCAATCTGATTGGCTGAAACTTGAAATGGCTATAACTCTCTTGTTTTTCAACCAAACCGGATGGGATTTAGAACAGAGATAGATGTAAAGGACTCCTACAAGAAGGTATGGTCATCATGCACGTGCATGCACGTGCGTGCATTTAGAACTAGTATAATTAAAAATACACTTGAAGTAGTGATTTTTATTTCTTTTGGACTGAATGCTTTAATATATAGTATATTAAAATATATAGATAGTGTAGACAAGATGATATGGTCATAACGCACATGCATTCACGTACATGCGCTTGGGTGCAATGCTAAAATATGAATATAATTGGTATCCTTTTGGGAAGACGTTGTTAAAGTAAAAAATGCACAGAGTTTGTCTTATTTAATGAAGCTTACAGGGAATATGGCACCAAAAGGGAGTTGGGGAGCGTTTGGGGAACATCTGTAACGGTTCCCGTTACAATTAGCACTAGTTAATTTTTTCTTTACATCGGTTGGAAAAAAAGGAACTGAATTACTGAAAATCCAAAAAACCCACACAACTTACCTTTTCAGAGGATCCTGACTAGGGGGAATGTCTTACTCCCCATCCCACTCCTCTCTGAAAGAAAGAATTTAATCAATAAAAATATTAATATTCCCACAGCATTTATATTGAAAAAGTAGTTGAAGCGCTCTTTTGTTTTACAACACTTGTAATGATTTATTTTATTATAAAAATTCGAATACATACGCAAGGCTGAAAGCCTCAATTATGATTGGATCCCCTATTTCGGAGGATGGTCTACAATAAGGAGACGTAATTAATAATAAGAAATATATATGTAATGAACGACAAAGGATTAAATGTAAAATAAATTGTATTCGAAATATAAAATTTTATTCACTGTGTAAGGGTGATAACCCTTCTAAGTCTAAAAAGCAAAAGAAACTCGATTAGACTAAACTCGACTAATAAGAATGGTATTTTTTTTTTAATGACAAAGATGAAGAACTTAAAGTATATTTACGTTGATCTTTTTGGGGCGTTTGGTGGTGCGCTATAAAGAAAAAGTGATTGAGATAAAATTAAAAAAGGAAATAAATAGTCAAGAAAAGATTAAAGAATAAGATATATTATAAAATTTAAATGATTTAAAATATTCTTTATTGAAATAAAAGAAATGCATTTCTCTGGTTATTTAACTTAAAATCATTTTTCTTCATGATCATAGGTTTATATAATAATACAGTAAATCTTAATGTAAAATGAAATGAAAAAGGAATAAATAACGGAATACGCATAAGATTTTAAAAGGTGTTACATCCTCTACCGCTTTCTCCCCATCTGTGGCCTCTCTAAAACAGTAGGAAAGGGAAATTTTAGATTTAATTAGGTGCGTCCTATGTTGAAATAACAGTAAATGTTGGTAATAATAATGTTACTTACTCCTTGTCTGGAGTGCTGAAACAACACACGGTTCAATATGAATATATATAAAAAATGAAATGATAAAGGTCTTCACGATAAATAACAGAAGTTGAAATTGTAGATGGAAATTACAGACGGTTAATGACAGTATTTCTAGTTATGTTTCAGTAAATTTAAAATGACGATAAATGTACTTTCTTGTTTTATTCTTGTTTTCTTCTTAATCTACTCACTTGATTGGCTCCTCTTCCGTCCTAAATGGAAAAAAACCGGAATGACATTTCTGAATGAAGTGATGTGAAAGATTTAATTAACAGGTAATGATGTTAAACTAATGTTACTTACTCAGTAGTATCCGGGGAGCTGAAACAACATACGTTTCAATATGAGAATTTAAAAAAAAGTAATTATAAAAGCCTTCATATTAAAATTACAGAAGTGAGATATTGTAGACGGAATTAACCGGCACTGAATGAAGCCATTTCTAGTCTAATTTTATACTGGTTTATTTTACTGACAAATCTATAAAAGTGTAAAGTCTTAATTCTTTTTAAAAATATTTGTATAATAAATTTACTTTTATAAAAGAAATGTCATACCTTGCTCTTTTCCCGTATTTGAGCGCAAAACTAATAAGACAAAAAAAAATTATTTTTATTATCTATTAAAGAAATGACAAAATTCGTTAGTAACAAAAAAATTGAGAAAAGTACTTACGGGCACGGGAGTCCCTCTAATTTTTCTATGACCAGGGATAATTCCCTGGTCATAGTTTTTATGTCTTGACAAATACATCTGTTTAAAGAAAAAAAAGTCACTGATAAAAAAAAAATTCAATGCGCCCAAGTATTCATCGAATGTGTATAAAAAATATAAATGAACATACTTATCCATCTTTTTAGAGATAGGTAAAGTTTGAAAGGTATATTTTCTCTTTTTATTGGGGGAAAAAACACGTGATATGAGTACTCAATTTGAATGATAATAAATTTAGGATTTTTTAGGATTCATCCCTGCCGCAAATTTCCCACAGTATCGCACTGGACCAGGTGTGCGTTACATAACTGCACCTGCAGTGAAGGAGGGCTGCATCCCTGAGAAAAAAAAACCGTTTCTCACGCTATCGCACATTGTTCCGAGATGCCTTGTACAGAGCAGTTCATAAACGGCCTTTCGACTCTGGAGTGTGGTACATCTTTTTTTTCTCCCTTGGATTTCAGTTTTAGTGAATTTATACATGTCCTGGATAGCAATATTTACATGGAATGATGCGTGTGATTTTATGTGATTTATTTACAAGGATGTAATTTTTGTTCAGACGACACAACCATGAGCCAAGTCGAAGAGCGTAAGTCAATGTCCGGAAAGTGTCTCGGCACCGTTCACGGTAGCTCAGTCGGTAGAGCGCTCGCTCCGTGATCTGGAGGTCGTGAGTTCGCATCTCGGCCGCGACCGACCTAGTCGTTAAAATGGGTAGCAACTGTTCCTTCGCCATGCGCTCGGCACTTTGAAGTGAAAGTTGCGGGTCCTTCGGATGAGACCTTAAAAACCGAGGCCCCGTGTCAGCGGCAGGCGCTGGCACGATAAAGATCCTTTACTGCTCAGTGGCCCTCAGTGCCGAGTAAAGGTCAAAATTTGAAGCCCTTCACCGGCATACGGTGACGTCTCCATATGAGTGAAAAATTCTCGAGAGGGACGTTAAACAATATACAATCAATCAAAGTGTCTCGGATCAGTAGAATCTGTTTTTCGTACTTAGAGATTGATAAGTTATATAAGTTCTACAGGTCCGATCATGCTTTGGGATCGTTGTTGATACTGTAGATCTCTAAATTTTCGCGACACCTTATTTTCGCGAAATTGTTATTGACTCTTTATAAGCGAAACAAAATTTTCACGAATAGTTGTTATCCCTTAATATAATCGTAAGGAATACTTTTATACGCGAGAATTAAATTTTCGCGAACGCATTGTCTCGCGTAATTACGCGAAAATAAAGTTCTAGCGAATAAAAAGTGATTTACAGTAATTTTAATATTTATTGTTATGATTAACATCTTGTTGATTTTACAAAATTAGTATTTCATACTTTTCAAACCTATTAGTCTATTTTAAGTTTTTTTTTATTTTTATATTAATATCTACAGATACACGTATGTTCGAGTCAACCAAACACACGGACTCCTCTCCGACGACCTCATCTACCGACATCGATACACACGGTAACGTATCACTAACACATCATTCCACATCACTACCCACCGCCGTTACGAACAGACAAGACACGACGAACTTGACCATCCTCTCGTCCATGCCGAACGGAAACTTAACTACTACAGTCCCCTCCCGTAACAATTATAAGACGGACATGACGACTCCACTCGCGTTCTCCGCTGAGACGCACGGACGGACTATGAACATCTCAACTACCCCTCCCCCGACATGACCTTTGTAAACACATTCCCCATCCCAGTTCACGCAGAGACGACACATTTAACAGTACATTCTCCACCTCAGCAGTACGTCAACACCGGAAATCACCAGATTCAGCGAGGGACACAACCCCTAGTTCCAGTTTGGACAAGGGTATCGAAAACGAACTTGATTATATATTCATTATCATTCTTATTCCTCTATAAGTGGTAATGTGTGTTTGTGTATTGCGATTAAAAAATACAAGAAAACGTAACCTTGTAAGTACTGATATTAAAATGGATTGTATAGACGAAGATGACATGACAGTATTGGAATTACGTACAAACCAATAATAAATTGCATGATTAAAGGTACTTGGACACAGATTTGAAGTTATTATTTTCTCTATAATATTGCGACTTATATAATTTAATAGCATTTCACACAAAAAGTAATAAAAAATCTTATTTCGTTTAAAAGATATTGAAATTTCAAATTTTTCGGCGGGTTTGATAGACATATCCTTGCACTCTCACAAATTAAATTTTATTCTTAATCCTTAGGAAAAGTACCAATCTTGTTTTGTATAAATGAAAAATATTAATACTATAATCAAGAAAATTCAGAGTAGACACGCTCGAAAGCAAAACAAACACACAATATATTGTCAGTCCGTGCAGTTGTGGTAAGCAGACTGTGATGTTTGAACGCACCCGGTGAATTCTAAATATAAACAATAAGAGATCTCGAGCTCTGTTTACAAAAACTGTGTACATAACACAAGTGTGCTCGATTTGCTAAACTCTGTACGTATCTCTTAGTTCGGAATAACGATACTTGTGAAGGTGTTTTGCTTTCTAACAATTTTACTCTGAATAAAATTATTTTTCTTGATAAAAGTTTTCATTTTTCTCATTAAACACATCAAAATTGTCACTTTTCCTAAGAATTAAGAATAAAGTTAAAAGTTGTGAAAGTGCAATGATGTGTCAATCAAACACGCCAAAAAATTAAAAGTTTTAATAACTTTTAAATGAAATGAGATTTTTAATTAATTTTTGTGTGAAATGCCATTAAAATATATAATTCGTGATATTATACAGAAAAAATGAGAAAATATTAACTTCAAATCTGTGTCCAAGTACCTTTAAATACTGTATTGTTCAAATTTTATCAAACATATAAAGAGATTGAAGAACTATATGACACGTGTTTTACAGAATTATAACGATCCGTGATTTGTACTAGTAAACTGTACTAATCTTTTATCTTGTTTGTTACTAATATGATTGTGTATTTGAGTAACATATGGTCGACTAATATCCTTGTTTTTCGCATGAGTTGTTCCCTTCACACATTTTGAGATCAATGGATTGATTATATTGTAATTTGTTAATCACTCAGATTGTACATAAAATGAGATATGTTTTCATATGTCATTAATTTTTGAAATTAATAATTACAGTTCGTGAAGGGTGTGGCCGGGCTCTGCCTGGTCATCCTGTTAATTGCTGCTTGGGTGCTCAGGGTCGTCCTACGGAAGATGGGGGTCCACTGCAGGGTACCATTTAAACGCGGAGGGACACCAGAGAGGTACATTTTCTTTCTTTTTCTCTCTTGAATTACATCAATACACTGCAAAATATCGCTTTAGAGTACTGAGTTTTTTAAAAAATGAAAAAGAGAATTACAATATAAAGAACTATATGCGGTATATTGCATATGTTTGCCCCCACAAAAGTCAAATTTTGAAAACTTCCTGAAATGTGCTGAATTCAATAAATTGTACGAGAAATATAAGTTAACAGAAAATATTATAGTTCCAGAGCAGTGTATTCACAATTTCTGTTTTTATGACGTCACAAACTAGTCCGATTTTATATCCTTTTTCAGAAAGAGGACAAAATGGACAAAATTTCAACAATTTAAGCTTTAGAATTTATAGAGCGCATGTGTGTTCAGGAACAATATTGACATATTTCATTGATATTATCATTCTACACATTATATCAAAATTTTAATCCTGAACACACATGCGCTCGGTGACTTTTATTTAAAATATCGACGAAATATGTACAATTTTCTGCAAAATTCATAAAAAACTGAAATTTACGTCATATTTGTGACGTCATTACGTACATATGACGTCATTACTTATGAAATTATTCAGTGCTTTGAAGTCAGCATATACTCCCCTGTTTAAGGACTTAATTAAATATTACTCCATCAAAGTTTGATTTTGGGGGGCAAATGTTGGTTGATACCGCATATAGTTCTTTGTATTTTAATGACGCAGGAAAGCAAGACATTGCAAGCAAGTCAACATTGAGTTGGGCGACCTAGCCGCAAGCTCAGAGGGGGATGGGGAGATGAGGGTGAGGAGATCCGCCGCTACCCCATCCGCAGCCGCAAAGACTATTGTGGTAACTGGCGTATTTTGCATACACACTTCCAATTGTGAAAATAATGAGTGAAGAAACAAATTATCTGGTCCTACATTTTCATCTGTAGCTGTTGTCGAACCATCTGCTTTTGTAACCTTTAGGCGGACATAGAGTCGAGTTTTCTTTAAGTCAATACAATCCATACCATTCAAACTTGATAAATTGAATTCTATCGGTGAATTTGAAGATAATTGAGATATTAGTCTATAATCCTGATAATAGACATTTTCAACTGCAGTCTGTGTTGGTGGTAAATCAAAAAGTGCTAATTGAGATGGTAGAGCTTCCTTCGAAAAAATAGACATGATTAATAAAGTCCAAATATGTCCCGCTTTTGATTTAAAGTTTTGTGTTTCTTTTTCTGATTGATACAGGTTTTTGCATTGGTTTTTTCTTTCGTTGTCTTTTTCCTTTGCATATTGTTTTCTTTCTGGATGATAAACGATGTTTCCTCTTCTTATATATCCTTTTTAGCTCACCTGAGCCGAAGGCTCAAGTGAGCTTTTCTGATCACATTTTGTCCGTCGTCCGTCTGTCTGTCCGTCTGTAAACTTTTCACATTTTCGACTTCCTCTCAAGACCCAAAGGGTCAATTTTGACCAAACTTGGTACAAAGCATCCTTGGGTAGAGAGGAATTTAAATTGTTAAAATAAAGGGACATATCCCCTCGCAAGGGGAGATAATCAAGAAAAGACAAAAATAGGGTGGGGTCATTAAAAATCTTCTTCAGAACCACTGGGCCAGTAAAGCTGAAACTTAGGTGAAAGCATCTTGGGATAGTGTAGATTCTAAATTGTTCAAATCATGAACCCAGGGGGAAGGGCGGGGCCACAATGGGGAATCAAAGTTTTTTATAGAAATATATAGGAAAAATCTTTGAAAATCTTCTTCTCAAGAACCACTGGGTTAGAAAAGCTGAAACTTATATGGAGGCATCCTGGTATAGTGTAAATTCTAAATTGTTCAAATCATGACCCCGGGAGAAGGGCGGACACAATTGGGAATCAAAGTTTTACATAGAAATATATAGGAAAAATCTTTGCCACTTTTTGATTTGATTGCAGCAAGTTAAAATAACTTCTTTTTAATTTTAAAAAATGCCAGGGGTTCAACATCATCGTCGTCGGCATCATTTACCGCTTCATCCGTATCATCAGCATTGTCATCTGCTACTGTCAGTGTTGACGGACCCTGTAGAATCAACAAATGAAACTGTTAAATTAAAATCGATTTAATAATTTTCATATTATCACATTAAGTAAGTAATCTTTATTATTTACATTCATTTAGACAAATAAGAAAATTTGTACAATATCCGACAGATTAGATGCATGTAATTTTTCTTCGTCTGATATGTATTGCACATATGAATCAAATATGAATAAGCAATTAAACTTAGTCACTTAAAAACATACATAGAAACATACCAGAATATCATCATTGTCTTGTGGTGGTGCGGGGGAGACGGAATTCTAGATGATACATTTTCTTTTACGACATCGTCGTAGAGTTCTTGGAATGCCTTTTGAAGAGGCACGCTGCAAAGTGTCCTAAAATCTTTCATATCGATTGGTACGCTTTTCCTTATCTTATTATCTGTAAATAAGTATAAATTGTACATTACACCACAACTTAATAATTATACGTTTGATAATCATTATGTTAAATATTCTTCAAAATTATACATACCCTGCATATGAAGCCAGGTGTCTCCCCGGTATTTTGCGATGGTGATGCTTTTAAAGCTTCTATACTTGAAGGATGCACAACAATTTCCTGTAGTGGCATCATGGTACATCTTTGCAGTCCGTGGCAGTCACGACTTTTCTATTTTTCTCAACATAATTGTAGAATCGTTCCACAATGCTGAGCATTGAAGGAAATGATTTAATATCCTTCAACTGTAGGGTGCATGACTTTCCTTGCTTGTTGTCTGTTTTAGAAAAAGAAATCAAAACATGAAAATCATTATAAACAAAGAGAGTCATCCTGTTCACTCCGTAATATAAAATAATTTAAAATGAAACTCATCTATCATTGAAATTATGAAATCAAACATTTATATTTTTTGGTAAAATCTCTATTTCATTTACGTTTTTGCATAAAGGACATTGCGCCACTATATATCATTAT